>NW_005871195.1:713322-798046 GCF_000147115.1 Myotis lucifugus
GGGCCAGCTTTAGCTCTGGCTCTAGCTCTGAGGCTTCCGCTGCTGAAAGCAGGTATCTGGTTTGTTTGCGTTCTATAATCGAAACAATGTATAACTCCAGCTCTGAGATCCCGGCCTGCTGAAAGCTGGTTTCTGGGGTTTTGTTTAGCTTCTATATTTGTTAGAATGTTTCAAACTGCCAGCTCAGAGGCCGGCAAGTCAGGCGGGGAACGTTGGAGTCTGCAGTCACTGAAGCAAGCAAGCCTCATGTTCGCTTCCAGCTGCCTGGCTGCCGGCCACCATCTTGGCTGACAGTTAATTTGCATAAGGATATGCTCATTAGCCAATGGGAAGGGTAGTGGTCGTACACTAATTACCATGTTTCTCTTTTATTAGTGTAGATAAGTATGTAACTTTTAAAATTTATATTTGTAACACTTTGCAAAAAAGTGTTCCCTTGATTACTTTAAGTGTATAAAGTTCAACAGTGATTTCTTAGACTTGCTATACACTTAGTTTCATTTCCATGACCAGTTGTTTTTAATACCATGATGCGCCCTCATATCTTGATGTCTGTTCTTTTATTCATTTCTCAGGGAACTGTCATGCAAATTTGAGTGTATTTTTCACAGACAGCGTGGGAGCAAAATATACATTCTGAATTCGCTTATGAGGCGGTCTCGCTGTTTTTCTCATACCTGAACAACAATATGACTGGCTGCAGAATTTTTGCGTCAAAAATTTGTCTTCTTTAAACATTGAAATTTCATGTATTTAACCTACTTATTGAGGACCTACTATCTACTGGTGTTACCGGTGGGAGTGGAGTTCTTGGGGTGCCATGGGTAAAAGAATTTCCTGAGGCCCCCCATGGGAGGATGGAGCTGCATGGAACCCTTTATTGATGATATAAAATTAAGGGGTTTCCCTTCAAAGTCCTATCTTCATCCATCTACCATGGGGGAAAAAATCCAATGTTATATTTAACAGAGCTAGAATTAAGGGCTCTACACAAAGTTTCTATTCCATATTAAAGTCCAGTCCAGTCCAGCATCTGTCTAGCTTAGCTTGTGTTCTCAGCTGCAGCTCATTGACTGTGGGGTCCACATGGTCATGAGCTCTGCGGCTGCTTAAGGCCACATGGCATGGACAAGTGCAGGTTCTGGAGCAGGAGAGTGAGAGGGAACAAGAGACAAGCAAACGAGAGAGAGGGAACTCCTTGTCTGGGACTTAACCTTCCAAGATTTTGTGCACTTGCAGTGGTTTGACCCTCTAGCCAATCCATTGTTCTGATAAGCAAGCACCTTCCCTACATCACCCTGACTTCACTACTCATGTGCCCATCACCCCTTTGCTTGATTCCCCCCCCCCTCATCTTCAGGGAATGAACCTGTGGTTCCCTGGGGAGTGTGAAGTTGCAGCTTCCTGGTGAAGCTGCCCTGATGGCCATGCTTATAATGTCTGGCCTCCCCTTTGCTCTCTTCCTGTTATTAATATTAATAAACTAGCTAATTGCAACAATAACACTGGCACCTCCTGGGTGTGCAGACAAGTGAACAAGACTACAGTCTTTGACATTTTTGAACTGCATTTATTGGAGGTTAAATGACATTTTCTTTTATTTTCTTTCTCCCTCCTTTCTTTCTCTTCTTCCTTCTTTTGAGTAGGTGCAAATGGGTATTTTTCTCCTTCATTTTTGAAATTGAAAAGTGTTGTTGAGTTATATCTGAGAATGTGTCTCTTTTTACTAATTATACTTGGTCTGTGAAAGGGCGAGGGCTAGGTTGCCCCAGGGTAGGGGCTACGTCCTACTCTGCTAGCCACACCCAGGCGGCAGAGCACAGTTCTTTCTCCTCCCCTTACTCCAACCCCCCCCTATATAACCGGTCCTGAGACGGGGTTCGCGCGCTCAGCCACTTGGTTTGCCTTGGTGTCGGTGAGCCTGGTGGATGGGGAGCCCAAGTTAACTTGAAATACAGATTCTTATGCTTTTGCATCGAATTGGCTCCCTGGTGGTTTCTTGGGAATCTTGAAATCTGGGCACAACAGTCTGTACAGGAACGTTTGAAATATACAGGATTATGTTAAACACGTTGAACACTCTTGCACCTTCATGTTTTTTAATAAATACATTTTTATTGATTTTAGAGAGAGGAAGGGAGAGGAAGACAGGGAGAGAAACATCAACGATGAGAGAGAATCATCGAATGGCTGCCTCCTGCATGCCCCACTGAGAATCAAGCCTGCAACCCATGTCCCCTGACTGAGAATTGAACCATGACTTCCTGGTTCATAGTTCGACACTCAACCACTGAGCCACACCTGCCAGGCACACCTTTATGTTTTATTTTAATCTTTCTCTTTATTTTTGTCTCTTTGTTTTTTTACTGTGATACCTAGAATAATCTGTTAGCCTATTTCTTTTCTTCGCTAATTTGTTCTTCCATTGTGTTCAGTACTCTCTACATTGCAGTTTTTAATTCAGCAATTATGCTTCCCCCCTGAATATTCCCTCTGGTCTTAGGTCACATGATCACATGACTGCTTATTCTAGTTGTTTTGTGATGCATGTCTCCTCTGATTTGTTTTAAACACATAACAGAGATATTGTCAAAAATATCACTTCTTGCAGCAAATCTATTCCACTGGCATCCATGCCTCTTCCTCAGACTGTTCTCTTTCTTCTGCGACAGTGTCTTCCAGCTGTCTGAGCAGTTCCCTTTTTGTTCATCTTTACAAAGAGAGCTCCGCTGGTTTTGTGTAGATTGTACGGGTTGAAATGAGTCCTGTCAGTGAGGTTTTCTGTCTGATTCTTACAGGTTCTTTAAGAAGGGATAAAGGAAAAGTTTTAATTTACTCTACATTCACTTAGCCATTTTCTGAGATACAAAAAAGGGGAATAGGTGGATAGTGGGGATTAAAAAGGGAGCTGAGCCATAACTTCCTCTGGCCCAGGTAATTGCTTTGCCATTTTGTTGAAACACCCTCCTGGATACTTCTCTTTCTTTGACACCCACAATTGCTGCTGTGGACTCTTTGAGCTCTGTGGCCTTTGCATCAGAAGTGCCAGCACCTTTACCAGCGGTCCTTGAGGCTTACACAATTCTTCTCACCTTCTCTGCTAGGTGTTCCGATTTTAGTAGTATTGGTTTTGTCAAGTTCTTGCCCCTTTTTTTCCCCTCAGGACACAATACAACCCCTTCATACAAGAGCAGTTTCTATCCCTTTTACATTAACCTGATTTTGTCCAAACTGTATTTCAGCACAGACTGTTAGCTCTTCCCTAATAACTCCTTTTATCTGATGACATAGCTGACCAGCTAAATACATCATTAACTAACTTTTCTTCCAGTGTGATTGGATTTGGGCAAATAGTAGGGAAATAGATGTGTTATTGTTATCAGTGGGGTGTCCTTTGTGTCCCCATGTGTTACCGGTGAAAGTGGAGTTCTTGCAGGGTCGCAAGGAATGGGATTTCCTGAGACTCACACCTGTTCAGATGAGTGATTTTTGTTTCCATGGAATAAAACCCTAGGTTTCCAATGTCACATTTCCCTGTTTCCTGCCATGGAAAAAGTCCAACTTTGTCTTCAGCAGGGCGAGAATTAAGGCCACTGACCAGAGTCTCTGCTCCATATTAAAGCACAGTCCGGTCCAGCATCTGGCTGGCTTAGCTTGTGTTCCCAGCTGTAGTCCACTGTGTGTTGGGTCCCCATGGCCATGGGCCGTGCGGCTGCTTAAGGTCACATGGCACAGGCTAGTGCAGGTCATGGAGCAAGAGAGCTCAAGAGGAAGCAAGAGGACAAGAGCAAGAACTTCCTTGGGGGATTTTAACCTTCCAAGTTTTGCAGGCTGGCACTGGGGTCCACACTCCTGGCCAGTGATCTTTTCGTCAGGCTAGTCTGACAGATGAGCACCTTCCCTGCATTACCCCAGCTTCACTGTGCATATGTTCATCATCCCCTTTCCTTCTATCCCTCCCCCCAGTGATCTACAGGGAGGGAATTGGTGGTTCCCTGGGGAGCGTGAAGTTGTAGCTTCCTAGTGAAACTGCCCAGATGACCATGCTTATAATGTCTTGCCTCCCCTTTGCTCTCTTCCTTTATTATTAATAATCATAACTAGTTAATGATGGTAATATTATGTGTGACATCATGCATTTGAAAGGAAAGGAATATATATATAGTCTTTTTGTTTCCTCTGCCTGCTCAATGGAATGTGCATGGGGTTGAAGGAGATAAAACAGTCATCTTAGACGTGAGATGGGAAGTGCATGTTAAGGAAGGCAGAACAGTCAGACAGAATAAGCCTGGGCTCACCATTATGCAACTGAAGACCTGGAATGGGTACATTTAGATTGTCATGCAAATGAGAAATAAAGCTGTCCATTGTGGAAGTACTTTACTATTGCCCTTTCTCACATGTGACAGAAATTTCTGTGTATGTCAACTTGACCTGGTTTCCATTAGTGATGTAGGTCTTTTCCAGTCATTTTCCTAGAATCTAAGAAGAGGATACATCTCCACCTGCTCCCATTCATGAAATTATTTCAAAGACTGGTAGAATTTTACCTTTAGATCAGTGGTTCTCAACCTTCCTAATGCCACGACCCTTTAATACAGTTCCTCATGTTGTGGTGACCCCCAATTTCATTGTTACAAATTGAACATAATTAAAGCATAGTGATTAATCACACAAACAATATGTCATTATATATGTGTTTTCCGATGGTCTTAGGCGACCCCTGTGAAAGGGTCATTCAACCCCCAAAAGGGTCGTGACCCACAGGTTGAGAACCGCTGCTTTAGATGATGTCACTGTACCTGTGATTGGTTTCCCCTCCCTCCCTGCTTTCTGTGATACTGTTGTTACTCTGTCAAGAAGTAGTGCTTTGCCCTGACCGGTTTGGCTCAGTGGAGAGCGCATTGGCCTGCGGACTAAAGGGTCCCAGGTTCGATTCTGGTCAAGGGCATGTACCTTGGTTGCGGGCACCTCCCCAGTAGGTGTGCAGGAGGCAGCTGATTAATGTTTCTCTCTCATCGATGTTTCTAACTCTCTATCCCTCTCCCTTCCTTTCTGTAAAAAATCAAGAAAATATATTTTAAAAAAGAACTAGTGCTTTTATTTTTTTATGAAACACATTATTTAGAACCTACTACTAAACAGCCTCCACTTCATTTAGTAGAGAGACGTTGTAACCACTAGTCATATTGAGAAATGGCTTTAACTGGTTGTGTAACTCAAGAAATATCTATTACTAACATACAGGATCCCTTACCTTCTCAATGCCTACACCAGAAGGTTTCCTTGTTACATATTTTGCTATAAATTATCTACTTAAGCTAGGGCATGGAACTCTCAGTGCCAAGCCAAGTGTCAGATAAGCAATACAATCAATGATTATTTGTTGAGCAACTGCTCTCCAGGTGTTAGGTCTTTGCTCTCATTGTGTATGAAAACCATTCAAGTCTCCAGAGTAGGAAAGAGAGGTGTCTACACAAGGATAGTACTGGGTCCAAGAACAAGGTATGGAAGCCGGAGGAGCCCTATTTGCCCTCACCCGCAATGACCCTCAACTTACTGTCTCCTCAACTCTGAGTTCTGCTGGGTTGTTGTTTCTAGTCTTAAAAGAGACCAACAGATAAAGCCAGGGGACCATTGAATTACAATTTACAGCTGCCACCAGGGCACTTTAGATTCTTTGTGAAAAAGAGGTGCTAGCATACTGGCAGGGACAGTTGACCCTCATCTGGAGGAAAAGACAGGGCTGCTTACCAGCGGTTCTCAACCTGTGGGTCGTGACCCCTTTGGCGGTCGAACGACCCTTTCACAGGAGTCGCCTAAGACCATCCTGCATATCAGATATTTACATTACGATTCATAACAGTAGCAACATTACAGTTATGAAGTAGCAATGAAAATAATTTTATGGTTGGGTCACAACATGAGGAACTGTATTTAAAGGGCCAGAAGGTTGAGAACCACTGGTAGACACATGGTGGTGGGGAGGGGAGGAGTAAATGAGGAACTCAGGTGAAACCCTTGGGTGCTTCCTGGTACGCCCTGTCCCATTGTAACTGTGACTGGAACTCTGAGCGGGGGAGATGACTATGAAGTGGTCCAAGCAGGTATTAATCTCACCATCAGGGTAAGCCATCACCATGTGCCAAGATGGAAGCTGAGGGTGAGGGGAATTTAAGATGCCTGATGGAGGAGGGAGAAGATGAGTGCACCCCGCTGTGCTCTGCGATCAGCTGCTGTCCAGGGGCTGTCGTGCATCCTATTAAACTGCTTTTTCCAAACCGATGTGGGGATGGTCGCTCTGTAATGTGCTGATTTGTTTTTTCTTGATGCCCCTGAAAACTTTAAATTTTGTCAAGGCTGTGATGAGAGCTGTATACCCGTGTAGATTACAGTCTCTTCCAATTTGAGTTAATCCTTCTGAAAGAGCATCCTGAAAGTGAAGAATTTATGGGAAAGATAACTAATCCTTACTACCCCACTGTTACAACCTGTGAATAGCACTTCATGGTGGCAATAATGTAAACATATTTAAACATGTTGGAGAGTAGGGGGTAATAAAAAAAAGTGTGAATGTATGTGAGAGTGAGTGTGTGTGTGTGTGTGTTGGAGGCTGACAAAAGAAATATGGCTAAATCTTTATCTTCCATGGAAAAGACAATAGGTGAAACCTAAAACTGAAAAAGCAAATAAGGGTAGTAAATAAAAGCACAGCACAGCATGATGAGAAGGCAAATGAGAATATTCAGCTCGAAGAATTGGGAGTGATTGCTCTAGGGAGAGGAAACTGTGGTAAAGTGAGATTGCTGTTTGTTTAAAAAGGAGGGGTATTCTTTCTTAAATATGTGTATGCCTATTTATGATTGAAAACATGAAAAATAACAAGAGGAACTCTGATTGTCCACTGAGCAATATGAATACTTTAAAATGATTTTATTTCTTCTTAATCCTCCACCCTACTTCTTTTTTACAATGAACAATTTAGAATTTTCTATTCAGTATTAGCATTAAATTATAGATTGTAATATAATTTATCTTCTGTTTATGTTTAACTTTATATTTGTAATGACTTTATAATTTACATTAATAACATTTTAAATTCAGCTATATTTCAGTGGTCTCCATCCCTCCCTCCTTCTTTCCTTTCCTTTTTTCCCAAATTTAATTTTGTCATTTTTGCCATTCTGTAGTTCTTTCTTGTGAACTACACCTTGGACTACACCAGGGGTCCTCAAACTTTTTAAACAGGGGGCCAGTTCACTGTTCCTCAGACCGTTGGAGGGCTGGACTATAGTTTAAAAAAAAAACTATGAACAAATTCCTATGCACACTGCACATATCTTATTTTGAAGTAAAAAAACAAAATGGGAACAAATATAATATTTGTATTTGCATGTGGCCCGCGGGCCGTAGTTTGAGGATCCCTGGACTACACCTTTGAATATTTTCAATAGTACATTCAGGGAAGGCAAATGGGCAAAAGGGATAGAATTCCAGAGGCAGCATTATACAGGATGGTGTAGCAAAAGCAGTACTTTGGGGATACTGTGCTCGGGAATTGGTGTTGGAAGATGTGAAACTTGTCTTCAGTGATGACAAAGGCACAGATGTTGAATATGTATATAAACAATTACAATAAAATAGATTCTATTGTAAGAGTTAAAAAAGCAGGATTTTAGATTCAAACATTATTTGCATAAAGCATTAAGTTATATAAGAGCATGTAACATTATTTAATTACTAGAGGCCCGGTGCACGAAATTCGTGTACAGCGTGGTCCCTAGGCTTGGCTGGTGATCAAAGCGTGAGCATCTGGTGTGGAAGGCAGGTCCCAGCTGACCTCTGGGCCCTGGGCAGCATCTGGGCCCCCAGACCTCCATGCACCCCCCTCTGCCTGAGTCATGGCGCCCGAGTCCCCACGCGGAGATGTGGTGAGTGCAGAAAGACGCCACAGGCCGGGGCACAGCATGGGCCTCTGGGCTGCCCAGTGACACCTCATGGAAGCTGGGCGAGAAACGGGAAATGCACTCTCTCCCGGCTGGCCTTGCAGACTGGCTCCTGCGTGAGCCCACAGGAAGCCCAATTGGCCCCCGTGGTTCTGGAGGCTGTGGCCCGGCTCACCTGAAAGAGGCCATGTGGGTGCAGGGAGGGCTCCTCACGGGTGCTCGGCACCTGAGTGAGGAGGCTTCCCCGGCATGTGAGCCCTGGTGTTCCAGGGGAGGGTAGCAGGAGGAGTGAGACCGAGCTCGGTGAGCACCCCGCATTCTCACTGCACCTTCATTACCGCCACCCCCTCCCTCAGGTAGCCGGTGAGAGGTCGCAGCGTGTCGCCAATGCCCACCATCTTCTGCGCCGCCCCCTGGTAGTCAGCGCACGTCATGGCGAGCAGTCGAACTCCTGGTCTCCCAGTGGAATGACTGCCTGAGGGGACAATTTGCATATTAGGCTTTTATTATATAGGATTACAAGTATGCATTTGAGTACTTCAAATCTATATAATAAAAGCATACGCTAATTATGACGGGATGACCAGAACGACCGGTCGCTATGATGCACACTGACCACCAGGGGGCAGACGCTTAATGCAGGAGCTGCCCCCTGGTGGTCAGTGTGCTCCCACAGGGGGAGCACCACTCAGCCAGAAGCTGGGCTCACGGCTGGCTGGTGAGCACAGTGGTGGTGGCGGGAGCCTCTTCCACCTCTTCAGCAGCACTAAAGAGCAGCGAGCTGAGTGGTAAAGAGCAAGCAGGTGGGCGGTAAGGAGCGAGTTTGTCCCAGACTGTGGGAGTGATGTCTGACTGCTGGCTTAGGCCCAATCCCCAGGGAAGCGGGCCTAAGCTGTCAGTGGGACATCACCCAAGAGGTCCCAGACTGTGAAAGGGCGCAGGCTGGGCTGAGGGACAACCCCTTCAGTGCACAAATTTCATGCACCGGGCCTCTAGTATATTTATAAAAACATATCAAATTTGCCAAAATTTTACCTCTCGATATTCATGTTGGAGAAAATAGTTTCAGTATTTATTTGGGGCCATAATGAGAAGGCAAGTTGAAAGCAGGTAACCCCCGACCCCCTTTTGTCTGCATCTCCATAACCATGCCCCTGGCTTCTGTACTCACTCGTTTCTTAGCAGATTGGCAATGAGAAGCAGGGGAAGTCTGCTTGTGTGTGCACCTGGCACTTTCTGCCCATGGTCTGGGGACTTCCCCCTAGGTGCAGATAAGGAACTGAGACCTCTGTCTGTAGCCTAGGCAGCGGACCTTCAGCACGAACTGCAACAGGTGTGGAAAGCTTGCGAAATACCTGGAAGCTTAGCATGTAACATAAAAAGAATGTCTAGAATGTGTATGTATGCCATATATGGGAGACAAAGAACCTAGGGTTATATAAGGCAAAACCCTGCCGTGTTTGGTGCTCAGCCTCTGGAGGTGACTCCGCTGGGCCAGTAACGGTGTGAATAAATAGTCCTTTTCTGAACCTCTGAGTGCATATGGTTTGTTGCTTCCCACTGACCTGATTTCTGCCATAACAATAGGGTATGGACTACTCAAGTTTCAAATGACCCACTGCGTTAAATCTTCACTGTGTAGATGAGCGAACCAAAGCTCGGAAAGTTAACTTATGCTCAGTGTCACATAGCTAGTAGAGAGGGGAGGTGGGAAAAAAGCAGTTGTGACTCACACCCAAACTCTTAAGTCATCTTAGTATTATCTATGCCATTCCTTTCTTTAGGGGCAATAATGTAAAATCTGAGCTAGGGATGGGAAAGGCTGGGCAGATGGGGATCACATGTAGGACATTCTTAGGTTAAAGATTGCAGTGAGGGATTTGGGTGAGAAGGGCAGAACTCCAAAGAGGTCCGCACTCAAATGAGGGGTGTATGGTAAAAGACAGCACAACTGTAGACAGGTCTTATTTTTCTTGTCATTTTCTCATAAAGCAATCCTTGCCAAGACTTCCACCTGTTTGACACCTGTCTTTTCTGTAATTACCTAGAAGTCTCCTGTTCCTTCATCAAGGCCTTTTCAAGTTTCTGCTCTGCTGGAGTGCTGTCTCCAACCTACCTACTCCTTCCTCTGAGCTGCACTATATGCATATCTGTTATTATCACCATCATAATCCAGTAACTGTTATGGCAATTAGTAATTGCAAGTCTAGCTCCACACTGGATTGTAAGCTCCTTGAGGTCAGTGTTTAAGATTTGTAAAGGTATTTCTCTGCACAGCCTAGCTGACTATCTGGAACATAACATGTAACGAATAGTAGAGCTGGGATTTGAACCCAGCTCTGGTTATTGCATGAATAAATGAAGGAATAAATGATAAACATATTCCCTTGTAGGTTTATGTGGGCAATGGAATTTGGGAGAATATTTGAAATGATTTTTCCTTGATTTGATATTTTTATTCTGCAGAAAAAGAAGTGATGTTTCACAGAGTGGTAGATCACATTTCACAACTCCGGAGATAATTTAATGTATTATCACCAATCATTCAGTAATTTGTTTTCAGAGCTATTTGAATTTTATCATCTTGAATATTTGCATATTACATTGAGAACATGAGCAATGGAGATACTAGGATGGAGCATAAAGAATGAGTAGCATGTGGTCATGTGGGAGGGAGAGAGCATCCCTGTCTACTTCTCCCCCATGAGATACTGATGGAAATTTATATGGCTCCTACTTTGTAAGCTCTTAAAATTACAGAACCAACTTTCTTATTAGACACCTTGACATAACTGAGTGAAAAAGAAGTAATTTTGCTAAGCTGATGGAAAATGAGCCCCCGTCTACTCTATAGAAATGTGTGTTCTGAATTGTCAGGGGGTCCTAGTGTTCCCAGTTGTTCTTTGATCAATCAGTCTTATGGATAAGAGTGTACTTGGGGGACTGTTTTTCTGAAGAACTGACTGCTTAGATGTTTGATAACCAGTGGCTGGGAGGCTGCTGTCCCCTGGATGTGCTGTTCTTCCCATGGGCAGACATTTTTATTCATGTTATAGAGCACAAGTACAGAATCTAAAGGATTTGTCTAGGGAGTTATTTATGTCTGCAGCAAACCAACTTTTCTACGCTCTCCTGTAGGGACATCTCAAATGTGCTTTTTATCCCTCACACCAAGTCTATGCAAAGGATCTCTGACCCTGGGGGCTCGTCTGTGTTGTAATGAATTTGCTTCAATGACAAGTAAACGTGGTAGGTATTTCAGAAAGCATACATGGCAGTTCATTCAGGGGTCATTTAAAATTCTCTCCTATGTGTAATATCTCTGAGCCCAAGATTGTGGTTGACATGTGTAGACTGTGTTTCCCTTTTCATCTCTTTCCTCCTGAAACATTGTCTTCCTAACTTATCATGGATCTCATTGTTGGGCTGGAAGTGAGGGGAAATTTTGGTGGCCTTTGCCAAAAAACAGCCATTTGACCTTGTAAATGTCAGGAAACTTCTCCATGCCTCAGATTTTGAACTTGTAAAATGAGTTGGTGGCAGTGGGAGAAAGGGTTTGATGAGATAATCTCTCCATGGTTTCAAATATCACTTCTTTGCTAAGAATTTACTCATATGGTCCTCAGCCCAATTTTTGAAACATAGATGGGTGTCTTCAATCAACTATTTCACAAATACATCAAGGCCAGCATGTAAAAATGAGTCTGATGTCTTAATAGTTTCCCTGTTGTCCTTTGTGATGGTGAATAATGCCACCAGCTCTCTGGTTACACAGAAAACATACCTAGGATTCATCTTGTTATCACAAGTACATTACCTGGCACATGCAAGTCTGTCTGAGTATTTGCCTTAAATTCCCCTCATTCATGGTCCCTGTGTTAGATTGGTCTTAGTGAATTTAAAGATGGATAATTGTGTAATAAAAAAAATTTTTGTAATATTTCTTGATATAGTTTTCCATCAAATAGCTACACTTTTTTCTGTTAAGACTAGATCATGAGATTGAAGTAAGACATGAGAGCGACTGACATATATAGATACAGAAGAGAGAAAAGGGGGACATAAGAATCTCTCTTCTGGGTTGGTGTCAGATAGGGAAAGGGGACTTGAAGGGCAAGGACTAAGAATATCCAGGTATTGTTTTCCACCCATTCCTTTTAAAGACTCATTATTCTTCACTCATTAGGGCATAGCCTTAGGCAATTCCAACTTTGTATTTAGCAAGACATCAAGGTATTATGATGCATAAGAAGTAGTTTACATACACTTGAAGAGGCACTTAGATGGATTTAGTAACCTCCAAAAAAAATATAGGCTAGGTTGGGATGAGGAAGTCAGAGGGACAGGGACAGGCAAGTATTTCTGTCTTTTTGTTTATTATTGTGTATTTCCAGAACCTAGAACACAGCCTAGTATAACATATTAGGTATATAATAAATATTTATTGAGTAAATAGGTGTGACAAGACAACTGAAAGAATCAGACACTGTTGTAGACATTATTATAGGCTATTGAGAGACCAGGCAGCATGAGGAATGTCTTTGGGAGACAGGAGAAACCTACGATGTCAACTCATGGATTCAACACATGGATTCAAAGCTGATGCCAAGTTGGTATGTAAATTCCCCACTCCCACCTCAAAACTCAGCTCTTAAATTAAGGGCAGAGAAAGGGACAGCAAATCCTGAATTATTTTTACTTCACTGAACAACAGATTTAAAAAATATAGAAGAGAATTAATTGTCCTTAATTGCAATTTTGTTTTTCTCTTGTCTCTTGAGGGAATATGACATTCATTACAGAAAAGAATATTATAAGCTGCCCTGACCAGTTTGGCTCAGTGGATGGAGCGTCGGCCTGCGGACTGAGGGGTCCTGGGTTCGATTGCGGTCAAGGGCATATACCTTGGTGTCAGGCACATCCCCAGTGGGCAGCTGATCGATGTTTCTCTCTCATCAATGTTTCTGACTCTCTGTCCCTCTCCCTTCCTCTCTGTAAAGAATCGATGAAATATATTTTAAAAAAAGAATATTATAAGCTTGTCATGAGCAAGGTAGCATTCCCAAAGGAGTCACTCACATACATTTGTGTCTTTCCCCAATGCCAGGTCTATTAGGGGAGACTCCAATAAGCCATTAGAGTCACACGCAGGTTACACACAGAGAAGAGGAGCATATGAGATAGGAGTGAGCAGATCTAGTAGTGGATGTGAAGTCTGGTTGACTAGCACATCTGCAGGTGAAGAGATGGGCATTGGTCTGAAGCCAGGGGGCTGCAGTGGTAGCAGGTGTCCTATGGAGTAGAAGTCCAGCAGGGCTCTGAGCATGACCCCTGGTACAACCAAACTTGAGTGCTGGGTGGTCGGAGCTCTGAGTTCTTTTAGCCCACCAGGGATGGCAATCCCACTTATATCGATGTCCAGATGGAGTCCTTCCCCAAGTGTCCAGACTTGTGGTTTTGTGCATTTTGGGCCTCTCCCAAGGTCCTTCCCAACACACACCATTACCTCAGTCTTTGGCATATTGCCATTTGACATAACTGTCATGGCTGACAGTGACTCTGTACTGGGTTGTCAATGTACTGGGTTGACTATGTACTGAGATTCTTCTTTGCTCCCAGTTTCGTTCCTCTGTAAAACTCTTTAACAGCCTCACATAATGTGGGAGAAAGCTGAGCATTCAGACTTTCTATGGTTGAGCATTCATGGCTTCACCATATCCTCAGTCTTTCCTCTGGTCTCCTGTATATCTCCTCTGCTTTCTCTATGTCAAGGCCATCATTTTAGGCATCTGGTTTAGAGGTGAGTGACTGGAAAATCTAGTCCACACAAGGGCTCTTTCTCTATTTCACATCAAAGTGTTATGTGGGCTAGTGATGGTCAGCCTTGCATTGCCAGTATCTGCACACCAGCACATTCTTCTCTCTCTCTCTCTCTCTCTCTCTCTCTCTCTCTCTCTCTCTTCCTCTTAACACATACAGGAAATCCCAAGTCATGTGGAACTATTTGTAGTTCCCCCAGTGTCACTAAAGCCTTTAGTTATGCTGGTTCTCTAAACACTCACCACCCTTTTCTCCTCTCTGCCATTTTAAGGAACATATACATTTTAAAAATTCCAACTAAAGTGTTACTTCCTCTGTGAACCCCTCCCTTCTCTATGCCAAGTGGCAAAATTAAGTATTTTTGCCTTTGTTTCAATTTCTACCCTGCACATACTTCTGCACCAGCAATTATTACACTTAATTTCCTTCTGTTGTGCATATCGGTAGCATTGTAATCAGTTATTTAGAGCCATGGATTGTGTCTTCATCATCTTTGTACCTCTTGGACCCAGTATGCTTTCTGGTTCATAACAAAACAAAATAATGTTTCTTCATTGAAATTTCTCTGCAGTTTCTTCCACCTCTGATGAGCTAAGATGAAAAGAATAATGGATTTTTAAGATTAGAAACAACTGGATTGAGTTACTAAAGAAACATCCTAGGCCTCAGGTCTTACCTGATATATGAAAACTTCTCTTAGCATTTTCTAGGTTTCAGATAAGTCAAATAAAGTTTCAATATAAAGAGATGATACAATGGGCAGGATAAGACTAGATTTGAGTGTTGACTCACATTTTGGCCATACACTAGCTCTGCAACCTTGGAAAAATCATTGGATGCATTTGACATCAATTTCTTCTTTAATTTAAGGAAAGCCAATAGCTATCTTCAAATGGTGGTTATACATAAAAAAGATATGCTAACATAAGTATTGCTGCTCTTTGGAATTGTATTGTTTCTCAGGATCATGCTTTTGGGGAAGTTCTTTGTCTCCTCTTTACTCCTTCAACTGAGAAGCAGTAAAACAAATCCTAGAATAAGAGTTGGAAGCTATTGATTGGGCGAATAAAATAAGAACATTTTTATAATAAGTAGCGCTGCAATCACGGCTAAGATTGGCTCTCTTTTGATAATGAAACATGATTCCGTGAAATAGTAGTTAGCTAAATGTCAAATGAAGGTTATTCCGTTAAAATGCTGTTTTAGTTCAATCAAGCAAAGACGAGCTCATGCCTCTCTTTGCTATTACAGAGAACAGCTATTAGTGATTTTTTTTTTTTGTATTTATGCAATTTCCTTCGGCTGGAGGAATTTCTGAAATTTTTTAATTCAGTTCTACAGTGTAACAGTTTGACTGGAAATCTTTATGTTAATGAAAAATTACACATTGCAATATATAATATATATTAAAGTAACTCTATAGTTTGTGTGTGTGTGTGTGTGTGTGTGTAATTCTAATCTGTTATTTTAAAACAGACCGCGTGATAAGGAATTGAAACATGCATTGCTTTGTCTGAATATGGAGGTTTGGCAAAATGCATATGCTCTCAGGCAAGAAGAACTAGCTTTCCAATCAGAAGCTAAATACAGGGGGGACAAAAGGAGGCTTACAGTTGTTCATATGGAAAATAATACAATGATTAACAAATAATGATATCAGCACTCACTCTGTGTTTGGCGTACTCACCACTGTAAACCTACTTTTGCCCCACCCTGTACTATGGTACTACACTTAACAAATCAGTTTGGGCAAATAATTTAAACTCTTTGAGGCTCAGTTTGCCTATCCATGAAATTAAAGTTATTATTCCTCAACCTTGTTATCTCTTACTTGTTATAATGTATAAAATAAGTAGATAACCTTAACATTGAAATGTAAAGCATCAGATGAACTAAGGAATATTACCATGAAGCCCAGAGCATTGTCCTTGGGGCAGACATACTGGGCTCATTCTGTGTCTATTAATTACTAACTGATGACCTTAGGTCAATTACTTAGAACTCAGTCTTCTGTGGCTCCATCTGTTAAAAAGAGGGAAAGGGATTTGCCTTAAAGAGTTGTGAGGAACCAAGGGGGTGGCATTTGGGAAAGGCTTGAGTATGATAGATATTCAAATACCAGCAGTCTCAGAGTCCTCCCCTTCAACAATGCCTCTGTCTAAAGAAATCAAGGTGTTTGTGTGTGTGTGTGTGTGTGTGTGTGTGTGTGTGTGTTTTCTGACAAAGTTAGTTGAATACATTCTCACTTGTAATGCCCATGACTTGTTTTTGATCATAGTTGTGGCAGTTCTTTTTTTCCTCCCAAGAAAACAAGGTACTTGTGCTCGAGTCGTGCTAAATCGTGGAATATCTCTCCCACTCATTCTTGTTCTCTTGTCACATTGACTTGACAAATGAGTAAGTGCAGATAAGTCACATGCTAGTATCCTTTCCAGGCAAATGTCTGTACTAAAAATGGAAAAAAAAGTCTGCTTTACTTAGGAAGAATTTTGGGGGTTAGAAGAATCTGATAAGAGAATGGACATGATAGAAAATATATTTGTTGCTAATCCATCACGTGTTAGCTCCGTGTTCCATGTTGAGAGTATGGGGTGATGACGTCACCAGCAGGGTAGTGATAAATATCTTCCAATGGGCCCATTTCCTTTGTCTTCTCAGCCCATAAAAGGGAAAACTCTTTATTTCAACTGAATGGTGTTAGCTCCACTTCTACCACATCTCTTTGTCTTTTTTATTCATTCATTTTACTCCTTTACAGCTTTCATTTATTGCATATTTCATAATATATATACATACAAATAATGTGCATATATGTATGTGTACATAGTGCATACAATACATATATAGGTGGATATATGTGCTTATAGGCACATATACATGTATGTATTTATACATGTGAATATGTACATATGTGTACGTGAGGATATGTGTGTGTCTATCTCCTGAGAACCACTACTCAGTATAATTCAAGATCTCACAACACAATTCTAGAAATGTAGACTTGACAGGGACTATTGATAGCTGTCATTTTCTTCTTTCAAAAATAACCTTTTCAGAATTTCCTCTAAAACAGCCCACTGGTAAGTGTAAACCCTGCTTCGTTCCCAGCCACCATGGCAAATGGCTCTGTTGATGGTATGTGGTGGGATTTCCTTCTTAACTTTTTCTTGTTTGAAGAAATATCATATATGGGATCTAAACTGCCCATGGAAGGATACAAGATGGACCTAGACATTTCCAGGGTGACAAGGAAAGGGTCTTGGTTTACCTTCACTTCAGAGTTCAGAGCAGGAAATAGAGGCACTTGAGACTTTCAGTGGTGTGGCCAATGGATGGAGAATCCCAGAGTTCCAATCCAGTGTGGCCAGCAACGATTATTAAAAAAAACACACAAAAAAGCTTTTATTTTGTAATTTTACTACTGGTAGACATTAAGAATATTTTTAAAATATTTGCAGCAGATAACAAGCCAATATTTTAATCAAGTCTTATTCTAAATGTCATAAAAGTATACATTAATAGAAATATTAGCTTATTAGGTATATGAGCATGTGATCATTCATCCAACCACCCACTGGATAACACATTGAATAGCTAGCATAAGTACAAATCTATGCTAGGCTTTCAAATGAATGGAATGATGACGGTTTAGTTCATTCCCTGAAAGTATTCACAGCTTCCTTGCTGCTAAAAGACAACCATAGAATGGGCTGTAGTTCATGGTAAAATGCAGTAAGTGTCTTGAGAGAGACATGTTAATTACCATTGGGATATAGATAAGGAAACATTACTTTTAGCTGGGGCTCAGCCTAAGTGAGAAGGATGCCTTGAACCAAATACTAAATGGGGAGATGGTTAATTATGAAAACAAACTAGGTAAACGTACAAAGAAAGAGAACAAATAATAAAGAATGAAGAATGTTGGAGGATTTCATGCACAAAGGAGGTAATGAGAGGTAAATCCAGAGAAGTAGTATTGGATTTGATCTTGAAGACACTGAATGCCAGGGAGTTGAGTTTGATTATGAGGATGAGGGGGGTCATTGACTGTTCCATGCAGAATGGCTTGAGGAGAAAAATGAGTCAATGAAAACGACTCTTCCTGGGGGAAAAGTATCACTATACCAGCAGAGGGAGTAGGAAATTTTAAATAAAAGGTGGTAAACAAATACTTTGAATGAAGTTGGTACGATGAAAACACACACTCACAACACACACACAAACATTAGAGTAAGTGACTAGAATGGGACATTTGAGACTATCGTTAATTGAGTGATTGTGTTGGAAGCAGTTTGAGTAGACCAGGTTGTGTGAAGCAGTGACTAAATGGTCTCTTTAAGTAGTAGATGGAGAAATCTTGATAAATATTTTGAGAAATTTGCCAGTGTTCTCCCACCAGTGTCTACCATGGTGCCTAGCACATCATAAGCACTCAGTTAATATTTGTGGAATAGATAAGTGAAAGATATATAAATCTAACAAGCCACACGTTTTCTCTCTGTGGAATCAGCTATAGCTACTCTTAACACACACATAGAATCAGCCATCTGGTTCATTAAGAAAAAACACATAACTGCATGTCTGACAACTTGAAAATGTATATCTAAATTTGAAAATATTTATAGGTATTATAAAAATTTATATATGAAAGAGAGAAGAGTCAGATTACCTGAGTTTTAATATGTGCTCTGCCTTAGACAAGTTCTGTAACTGCCTCCGTTTCCTCCATTTTACAGAATGGAGATTATAAAGTGGGTAACTCTTTGCCATTGTGATAAGCATTATGCATTTCCACATGAGAAGTATTTAGAAGAGACTGAAACATGGCACACCCTATATTAATGTTTGCATATTATTATTCAATAATGTATTTTTTAGAATTTGCATGATTCCTTTATAGTTTGTATTTCACCTTAAAATTTCCAAACCACGTTCACATATAGTATCTTAATTTGTTCCTCCATTCCACACCCATCCCTTCCGTGTTGTCAGTGAGGAAAATTAAAATGCTCTGCCTACAATGGTACAATTGAGTTGCAAACCTAGATCTTCTAGTGAATGGGCATTGGTTTCTAAAAGGCATTGTGTTTTTTAAAGTACATTCTTATTGATTTCATAGAGGAAGGGAGAAGGAGAGATAGAAATATCAATGATGATAGAGAATCTTTGGTTGGCTGCCTCCTGCATGCCCCAGAATGGGGATCGAGCCAGCATCCCAGGTGTGTGCTCTGACAGAATCAAACCGTGATCTCCTGGTTCATAGGTCAATGCTCAACCACTGAGCCAAGGCGGCTGGGCTAAATGGCATTCTTTTAAGGACTCTATCAAAATAATCTCATTTGGTCATTATGAAGCCAGAATAGGTCACAGAATCAGAGAGGTTAAATGCATTACCTAAAGCCACACAGCAAGAAAGTCCTGGGGAGATAGGTAGAACATGACGTCAGCTCCATGTCTTCAAAGCCCCGTCTCTTGATCAGAAGTGACATGCGAGGCAGAGTGTGAGCACTTGGAAAAGGTGGAGGAAAGGCATCGCTAAGTGTGTCAGTGGACAACTCTTCTCCGCCTCCCTGGGGTCTCGATCCAGCTGATGCCTTTCCTGATTCTGACACATGATTCTGACACATGAGAGCTCAGTTTCTTCCCTCCATCTCTTTGACTCCCCTGGCCCCACTCTGCCTGGGCTCTGAGTAAACAGCCGCAGCCATAAACCCTTCATGTAAGTGCAGAGAAGAGCTGTTTTTCATCAGGTCACTGTAGGCAGCAGGGGCTGCCAACTTCCCATCAAAGCCTCATAAACCCTTTTATGAGGCCCATAAAATGCTGCCTACTCCTGTTAGGGGAGAAGAGGACAGCCATCAGACGCAAATCCTGCTGGTTTCAATTGCTTCATGTCCATACATCAGACTCCTTGGAATAGCAAGCTCAGGCCACAGCCAAATAATAAAGTGGTCTTTGTGTTCCTGTGGTGTTCCTTTACCTGGCCGCTCATGCCCTGTGGTCCACAGCAGTGCTTGATTACCCTGGAGAGCAGTTCTGGGTGGTAGAGTCAGCAGCAAAGATTGCTGGGAATCTTGTCTTCAGAGCTGAGCTGGGAAAGTATTGGCTGCAGAATGTTCCGTTTTCCTCCCCATGGAACTTTAGAGAGAAGTCCACTTCCTGACAACCTCTCAGGACTTACTACAGTTGTGCCCCTATGTGTATTCATGTTCCTGGCATGGACTGTGGCTGCCCCCCCGCCCAATTTTTTTTAAAAGAAGGTAACTACCTTGAGAGTTAGGTTCATGGAACTGCCCAGCCTCCAAGGTTTTCTTATCTGTCTCACATAATGCTTCATCTTTTCTGCTCTGTCTTAGAGAAGCCGCCAATTTTAGAACTCAGGGCTGGGAGTAGAGTTGAATAGCAATTTGAAGGTTACCCAATTCTCCAGTTAGTAGGTATTTTCATCCCACTATACTGCAACCACACTTAGAAACAGGCATTGCTTCTATTTCTCTATTTATAAAAGTCTACTCTTGTGCCTGGTTTATATAGAAAGAGTGAAAAGCTGTTCATTAAATGAATTTATTATTACGTGTACCAGTCAGTATATTCTAGGTTATGCTGTGGTAACAAATACAACATTGGAAGCTTATTTCTCACTCTTGCTGTAAGTCCACCTCAAGTTGGTTGTTTCATGCCATCTTTTGGAGAGCAGCCACAGTGTTTGGACAGGTGCAAGCCGCAGACTAATGAGAGGGCACAAGTCCTCTCATAGCCCCGTGCAAGTCCTAGCTTGGAGGCCAAAGCCCTCCCAGCACAATTATAGCCAAAGTCTATAGTTGTAAGCTTGAACTTATGGTCTGAACACATGATCCCACATGGCTGAGTGATGTGGGCTTGATAGAGTTCAGGTGCATGTAATTGAGTAGATTTGAAACCCATGAGAATGTTGTAAACATCTTGACCACACCCTTACTTACTTTATTTTATCTGGCTATAAAATAAAGACATGGCTTGCAGGCCATGGCGCTGTCGCTAGCTCTCCATCAGAGAGGACAGCGTCCCACCCAGACCCAGCTTTTATTCTCTTGTCTGTCTTTTCTCAATCCTTCACTGCCCCCTCTCAGGCTCACCAAACCTGGCTGAGCTGGCTTGGCACATATGGCGCCCAATGTGGGGCTGAGTATGCCATGGCCATGCCGGCTCGCCACAACTTTACTCTAAGATCCAGACTAATGGAACAGTTTCTATCTGCAATATTCTGAGTCTCATGGCAGAGGAAAAAGAGGACAGTGGTGAGAACCACATGTTGGTTCAAAAGTCTCCGCTTCAGAGTTAGATACCTTAATCCTGCTCACATTCATACATCATTGACCAATTCAATTAAGGACCAGGTCTGAGTTCAAGGGGCTGGGAGATGATAATTCTCCCACAAACTATCACTTTATTAATTTCCTTTATGCTTTGCCAGAGTTTAATATTTCATTTGATGCCCCTAAGATATACCTTGGAGAACATAATATTTCACTGTAATATTGTAGTGGGGGTGGCACAACTAATCTGAAAATTTCAATAGAAGATATTTTTTTTAGCATTTGAAGATGAAGCCAGTGACAAGACAACAAACCAATAATGATGGTTTTTCATGGAAAAGCTTCATTCAGGTTATGTTCAGTGCTCAGCACCACATCTACAGTCCAAGAAGGCTCAATGCTCAGAACAGTGATGCCCCTAGCACCAGAATGATCTTGTCATTACAGACAAATTCTGATATGACTGTCAGCTTGCAGTTACTAATGCAAAGCAAAAATTTGATAGATTTTTAGGAAGATTTACATAAAAAATTAATTGAAACAAACAAACACAAAAAGGTTTTCTATTGCCCTAGCTGGTTTGGCTCACTGGATAGAGCGTCGGCCTGGGGACTAAAGGGTCCCAGGTTCGATTCCGGTCAAGGGCATGTACCTTGGTTGCAGGCACATCCCCAGTAGGGGGTATGCAGGAGGCAGCTGCTAACTCTCTATCCCTCTCCCTTCTCTCTGTAAAAAATAAATAAAATATATATTAAAGAAAGGTTTTCTGTTGAAATCGCTTATCTTTTCTTGTAGGAGGATAGAGCAAAATAATATTACCTTCAGGATGGCTTTATTCTACTTCTTAGATTATCCTATCTAATAAAAGGGTAATATGCAAATTAACCATCACTCAGTCACAAAGATGACAGCTCCCATAGCCACAAGTTGGTGGTGCCCAGTCCTCTCAGCCCCATGGGAGTCCCCCAGTCCCGGGGGGGGAGGGGGTGGCTGCTGAGAGTGGGCAGTGTGAGCGGCCTGGCCGAATGCTAATTTTGTTGCTGTGGTGACAAGGCAAGTGTTCCACCTCAGCCGCGGAGGGCCTCTGGGCAGCGGGCATGGAATGGTGGGGGGGAAGGGGGAATGCTTGCGTCGTCGCCCTGGCAACTAGGCAAGTGTTCCGCACCCGGCCACAGATGGGCCTCTGGGCCATGGAGAGCCTCTGGGCAGTGGGTGTGGAGCAGCCAGGCCCCGCAGAGAGCCATTGGTGCACGGATTCATGCGCAGGGCTACTAGTTCAGTATAAAATCCATTTCTCCAAGTAAATGACCTCAGTAAGATTATCACTGAGGTTTAAAGAGTTTGCTAGTAGATTAGAAAGGAAAAGATACAAATTAAATTAAATTAAAGATACAAATGAAGCCCTGATCGGTTTGGCTCAGTGGATAGAGCGTCAGCCTGCAGACTCAAGGGTCCCAGGTTCGATTCCAGTCAAGGGCATGTACCTTGGTTGCAGGCACATGACCAGTAGGGAGTGTGCAGGGGGCAGCTGATTGATGTTTCTAACTCTCTATCCCTCTCCCTTCCTCTCTGTAAAAAATCAATAAAATATATTTTTAAAAAAGATACAAATGAAATCCTTGGCAATAAAAAATAAAGTATTCTGAGGAGGACTGCACTTGGGGTTTAAGTCAATTATAAGGATTGTGGAGGAGATAAATTAATGTTGACTGATTTAACGTTTGCAAAACATTGTGCTGCATGCTGTTTACATATGGGATTTTGTAAAACACACTCAGTGCAAGAGTTACTCCTATGAGAAATCTCTCCCTTTACCCTCCAAAATTAATTGATTAAATATAGTAGCGGCTAATACGTGTTGAACCTATTTACTAAGTACTATACAGTTTGTTTTCAATCAGCAGTGTGCTTTTGCACCCAGAAGACATCTGGCAATGTGTAGAAATGTTTTTGGCTCTCACACGTGGTGGGGAAGAGTGGAAAGGGTTGTGCTACTGGCATCTGGTGGGTCCAGGACAGGGATGCTATAAACTTACAAAGCACAGGCCAGCCCCCTTACAAAGAATGATCTGGCTCGTAGTGTCAGCAGTGCTGAGGTGGAGAAATCCTATGTAGATAAAGTTCTAAGGGTTTAGATTAACAAATATCAGGTAGCTAATTTAAATTTGTGGTAATTCTGTATTTATGGAGCCCATATTATAATGCAGGATATATGGTACATAGTCATTGCCCCATGAATATTTTTTGAATAAGTGAATGGATGAATATTCAATTGTTTATGAACTTTAATTGTTTATTAAGTATTACTAGTAAAAAGTAATTTTTATTATGTGCAAGTATTGTTAATTTTTTTACACATATTTAATTATCTAATCCTCACAACAACCCTGTGTAGTAGGTTACTATTTTTATCTCCATTAAAAATGAGGACATGGGCACAGAGAGGTTAACAACTTGTCAAAGTCTGCAGAGCTAATCAATTTAAAGCTGAGATTTAACCCTTGGCTGTCTGGTTTCAAAATCTGGGATATTCACAAACAATTCTAATGTGCTTATCAATGTGATAAGTGACATCAAGGAGAAATACTGGGAATTATGTGAGGGGGGTTGACCTAGCCTAGGGCAGTGATGGTGAACCTTTTGAGCTCAGCATGTCAGCATTTTGAAAAACCCTAACTTAACTCTGGTGCCGTGTCACATATAGAAATTTTTTGATATTTGCAACCATAGTAAAACAAAGATTTATATTTTTGATATTTATTTTATACATTTAAATGCCATTTAACAAAGAAAAATCAACCAAAAATATGAGTTCGCGTGTCACCTCTGACACATGTGTCATAGGTTCGCCATCACTGGCCTAAGGCATCAACGGGGTGAGGCTTTGTAATTAACTAGGAAAAGAGACTCAAAAATATTTTAAAAGGAAGAACTTTGGGGAATTCTAGTGAAAAGCCTAAGGTAAATTTCTATTAGTCCATGAATGCTAGATAAATGGATTATTTACATCAAACTTTAATATTGAAAGGAGTTGAAAGACATCCAGAAATCTGGTTATCCCAGGTAGGAACACTGAAGGGTGACAATTGGTACTTTACTGCTTTCATAGCCACATGGGAAAAGGGAAAACAAAATATAAACAAGTGAAAACACCTTTTATCCCTCTAGTACTGGGTTTGAAAACAGTAGTCCACAGGTCAAATCTGGCACAGTCATGGTTTTTGTAAATAAAGTTTTATTGGAGCACAGTCACACTCATTTGTTTATGTATTGCCTATGCCTGCTTCCTCATTACAAGAGCAGAGCTGAATACTTGTGACAGAGACCACATGGCATGCAAAGCCTAGATGTTCACTATCTGGACATTTTCAGAAAACATTCGCTGACCTCTGCCACAGGACAAAGCTGCCAATACTTGAAAAATAATATTTTTGTCAATTACATGGTACTGTAATTTTTTTCCAGAAGTAATCTCCAGATCTATTTTGTTGGCTTTGTAAAGTATAACCTGGCAGTTGAGCTCTTGTTTGCAGAGAGATGATCTGAATGACTGTGGCTGTGGCTTGATAAATCAATACACCCGCTTTACTGAATAAGTGCAAGGCTTTGTGGAAGGACAATAATATGACTATTTACTTTTATCCATAAGGAAAATGCTTAAAAAATTCTAGGCGATTTAATTTCTACCAGAGTCCCCATGACAAATAAACTGACATATATTTCAAGCAGCATGCTAACAAACCTGAAAGAGATCTATAATTATTGTTACTGAACATAAATTGCAGCACAAATTAGACCAAAAACACCAAGGTGACCAGAGTTCACTGCTAGTGTTTGTCTCCAAAACACGTATTTTTGTTCACATGTTTTTAGATAATTTTTAAACCTTAGTATTATCTAGATCCTTTTAGTAAACAATTCTTTAAAATAATAATTTTAATGACTTTGTCATATTGGCTTTTAAAAAATAGCAGTGAGTATAGAAAACTAATGTACATAGAGGCCATTTTTATACCTTGGTACTGAAGTGTAACATATGTATAGAATACTGCACACACTGTATGTCCAGTTCAATGTATTCTCACAGATTACACACATCTGTGTGAACAGCACTTAGATCGATAAGCAGAGCATCTCTGTAGACTTCTTATGCCCGTTCTGAGTCAAAACCTCACTTCTAACATGATTTGTTAGTTTTGCCTGCTTTTATTTACTCTTTTGTGGCTTTCGATCAACTTGAGGTCTGTAAGATTCATCCACATTGTTACACATAGAGTGGTAATTTGTTCATTCTCATGCCTGTAAAATATTCCATGGGGTGGATATACGCTTTTATTTATTTTTCTGTTGAGGAGGGTTTGGGTTGTTCCCAGATGGAGGCTATTTATTACAAATAGTGCTCCAATGAACATTTTTTCCATGACATTTGTTGAACACATAAATACATTTCTCCTCTTTGTACTGTGTATATATATATATATCTCCTGTGTAAAATGAATTATCTTCCTTTGCTATATTATTTCTTGCCCAGACTAAAAGAGACTAATTAATTTGAAATCATTCTTGACAGTGAATTAAAAAACCTGTTGTCATAGAACAATTAAATCTCACATTTGAAAGAACTTCAGGGGTCGTCTCTAGGTTATCTCCAGGGTTAATCTGATGGTTGTGTCACTTCTCTGATATTCTCAAAAAATGGGCAACTAGCTTCAGTTTATTTACCTCCAAGTAAAAGAAACTCACTTTCTGAA
The DNA here is from genome assembly GCF_000147115.1 of Myotis lucifugus. Classification (NCBI taxonomy): domain Eukaryota; kingdom Metazoa; phylum Chordata; class Mammalia; order Chiroptera; family Vespertilionidae; genus Myotis; species Myotis lucifugus. The sequence goes on from NW_005871195.1 coordinate 739,135, forward strand.
GAGGAAGTTGCTTCAATTTTCACAAAGCTTAAATACTTAGAAAGTTCTACTCCCAAAAGTCAGAGATTTGAGCTTAATTCCTCTTCTGCGTGGTGATCTTGGAGATATTGAAAGATAGTCATTGTGCCTTTGAAAAAAGCCGTTTCCCTTCTTTTTTGTATTGATAATTATTTCTGGTTCTTCATCATCATGTAAACATTGCATCGACACTGTCTAGTCCATCACAGTGTCTTCTAAATATTGATGCTCATTAAAAATAAAAATAAAAAAGAGAGAGTGAGAGAGACTAGAAAACTGATACAAAAAAAAATCAATGAATGTTATTTCTGGATTTGGGGAAAACAGATAATTTAAATTCTTTTGGCTTATATTTTTTCCTAGGAGGTGTAGAATGAACCCAGAAACTTTTCTGTGGGGAAAAGGGGCTTAAACAATATGGTGTCAAAAGCTGAGCAAAATCTCTAGAGAATCACCAGTCCAGTGCAGCATTGAAAACAGTTGTTTCTCTTTTATATTGAACCCAAGTTTTCTTTACATACAGTTTAATTATGTTAGTTATTTTGGGGAATACATTTAATTATCATATCACTTGTGATATATGATCCATTAACATCTCATGATAACTTTCACTTATTAAACAATTATTTATCAAACATAGATTGATCAAATAACACAAGTTATCTGAGTCTCTGTTCTTAAGGAGCTTGCAGCTGTCAAGGGGCATAGACTTGTATACCGCCCAGTATAAAATCCTATATAATAATATATAATACAGGAAGCGTAATGACCAACAGCATAACGACCAGATCACAATCAGCAGGAGGGTGGGGCAATGAGCTACAAGTGGGCAATGGAGAGCTACAGGAGGGGGCAGGGCAGCAAGCTATGGGGGGTGGTGGGGGGAGCTACAGGAGGGCTGGGCAGTGGGTGGAGAGCTACTGGAGGGCTGCAGCGAGTTACTGGCAAGCTACTGGCGCACAGATTCATGCACAGGGCTACTAGTATATGATACTAGCTGCAACACAGGTGAGTACAAAGGAGCATCTGCCCATTTAAGAGACTAGTTTCAGGAGCTCAGGAGTGAAGATGCCCACGGTTCCAGGAGAGTAGGACCAGCACTATATCTACAGCGTGCTCAGAAGGGAGGAGTATGGGTGTCCTGGGATCCTGAGGAGGGTTAGGGAAGTGAGATAAGTGTCAGTTTAGGGAAGAGTCTAAGATTCTCAAAGGCTTTCCAAAAGTTACCCCGAATTCAGCAGGGCATCTGTAAAATATAAGCAGTGAGATGACTGGGTGTTTAAAAACAACAACTCATTTTGCCTGCGTCATTTTTATAGGGCCGTGTATTCATCCTTCATAATTACAGTTTAGGTGGCAGTTTGGTCATTGAATAAATAGTATTTATTCAATATAGAGTTGATCTTTAATGGCCGGGGAGAAAACTAATGAAGCCGACGTTATTTTCCTCCTAAACCAGATTTGAAATTTTCATTTTTCCTGGCTCTCTCGTAGATGTTAGCTGCAGACTTCAAATATTTATTTAATTTTACGGGTGTTGGTGGATTTACTATCTTTGAAAAGCAAGTGTGACATAACTTTATTTCATATTAATAACGCTGTCTGAGCCCGGTCTCTATGCCTTTTGGATACTGTTTCGAATATAAAGGCGATCCTCTGGATGCAGGACAGGGCCCTCGCAGCTGTGCTTGTGTTAAGCGGTTTCAGTCCAAAAATAATCATGCCCGGGTGTTACCGCAGGGCGCTGGGCTTTCTTTTGTGTTCAGCTTCGATTTGGATCTGTAAAATGTAGTATGCCAAGTTTGTCATCAAAACCCTTGGAACGCAGGAGAGGGGAAGGGGTTTGAGGTTAGTTTTGCAGAAACAGAACTTTTTATTAATATTGGAAAACAGCCACCTTGATTTCAGGAAGGGTGGAAAACCAGGACGGTGTCTCTTTCAGTTTGAAACAACATGCAACCTCTTGCTACGTGCTTTACCGCAAAGAGCTGAGCGTGTCCAGTGTTGTGCTGCCTGAAAATCAGCGCTGGCGGGAGGAGGCATGACTGAATAATGTCTTTCCTCCAAAAATTGTCAAGGTCGTCGCTGAGCGGGCTCATTTGCCCACTGCTCTTTGGCATCCATCAAATCCAGCCCTTTAACATCAGTCAGATTGTCCAGGTGACAAGCACAGAACTTAGCCGATTGTTCTGTGCCTGCATTTCCCCATTTGGTCTGGCTGGCCTACGTTCATTGAAATCACTGAAAAGAGTAAAGCAAGAGATTGTGTCCACATGGAACCTGGGCTCAAAACTACCTTCAGCTTTCAAACCAGCTCACACTATCTGAAATGAGAGGACCTTAGATGACCAAGCCTCTCCCTGCAAGATTCCTGCCTGGTTGGCACCTTTCTTCTATTGATTATGTTACTCGGTGTTATGAATTGAATTGTGCTCCTCCCCCCCCCCCCAAGATGCTGACATCTTAAACCTCCCTACATCAAGGCTAAAGTCCTAACCCTTATTGCTTCAGAATGTGACCTTGTTTGGAAATAGCGTGCTCATAGATGTAGTTAGTTCAGATGAGGTCATCCTGGAGTAGCAGGAGCCTATAATACAACATGACTACACCCTAATCAGAAGGGGAAATTTGGCACAGAGACACATTCTGTGTGAAGATTGGAGTTTTGTTACCACAACCCAGGAATAAGCTTATGGCAAGAAGCTAGGAGAGAGGCCTAAAAGTGACCTTTGATCCCAGGCTTGTAGCCTTCAGATCTGTGAGACAATCAATTCTTACTCTTTAAACCACTCAGTTTGTGGTCCTTTGTTACAGCAATCCTAGGAAACTAAAACTCTGATTACTCATCTCTCTCTCCCTCTTTTTATTCTATCTATCTATCTATCTATCTATCTATCTATCTATCTATCTATCATCTATCTATCATCTATTTTATAGATCTTACACTGAATATTTTGAACATATTCATTCAACAAGTTCTTTCGTGAGCTCCTCTTCTATAAACTTAAGGTTTATAAAACATTTAATGTGGTTTCTTTAGTATATTTATAACTACTTCAACATATCTATATCTATATATCTATATCATTTATGTCTCTATCTCTATCTCTATCTCTATCTCTATCTCTATCTCTATCTCTGTCTCTATCTCTATGTCTATATCTATCTATCTATATCTATCTATCTATATCATCTATATCTATATTCCCTCAATTTAAAATTATTATAGTTGGATTATTATTTAAAAGGCTATTTTGTAAGGAAACTTCTTCAGAGCAAAATAACAACAATAATAGCAATGAGAGTTAGAATTCACTGAATCACGAACAGGGCCCAGCAAATTCCTCACTCACAATAGTGTCTCATCAACATTTATGGATTTGATTGACTATGGCATTTTCTCCATATTAAAGAGTTCTTAGATTAATTTTGGAAAACGTTTCCAGAAATAAGGAATAAGGAAACTAAAGAAGGCTTCTATTTTCAATTCAGCACTTACTAATCATCAAAAATGATGAAAAGAATTCCTACCTAAGAATCCACTGGAAAGCAAACAGGAGCTATGGGCACTGCAGTCCTTCCCAATGGACTCTGATGGGAAGCCAAATGATCCTGCGGCAAAACTGCCTCTCTTTGTGACATTAAAGGTGCTGCAGATGACGCTGGACAGATATCAGCATACGTTCCATTGTCTTGACACTTTTAATTACCTTGGGGAAAATCTGCATCTGTGGTGACATCTATATATATATAAAAGCCAAGCGACCAGAATGATCAGAATGACCAGAATGACTAGTCGCTATGACATGCACTGTGGCCAGTCAATCTCCTGTGGCCCCTCCCCGCAGCTAGCTTGGGCTCCGATCTGCCCCCCCACCCCGATAGGGGTTGGGCCTGGCTGGCCAACCTCCCATGGCTCCTCTCCCCAGCCGGCCCGGCCCTGATCATCCCTGATTGGGGAGGGCCTGCCAGACCCCATCCGTGCACAAATTTGTGCACCGGGCCTCTAAGTTTTATATAAAGACAGACATAACTGGGCAAAAAAAGGTGAGAACAGGATAAAGAGCAGTGGTTGTACATGTATGACATGATATGGCTTCAAGAACAAATAAACTCACACTGCATTTCCCTGTAGGGTTCACAGTGCAGGAGGTGAAGAAGAAACTTAAAAAGTCTAGATCAGAGGACTTGTTTAAACAGCAATATGAACACATGCTGCTTTCCAAGATGAATATATTTTTTATTGTATACCAAAAGATGTGTATTGTTTTATTTTTTAAATTATTTTTTTTATTGATTTCGGAGAGGAAAGGAGAAGGAGAGAGAGATAGAAACATCAATGATGAGAGAGAATCATTGACCAGCTACCTCCTACATGCCCCTTCCTGAGGATTAAGCCTGCAAGCCAGGCATGTGCCCTGACCACCTGGTTCATAGGTTAACCACCACTGAGCAACACTGGCTGGGCTGGTTTTTAAATTAAATTTATTGGGGTTACTTTAGTTCTCCCCTTTTAATTAATTAATTATTAAAACAAAAAACACACACAATAAAAACAACTTTGTTTCACGAGCATACCCACTAAACTGAAGGTGAATTGGACATCTTGTCGTCTTGGCCTGAAGAGCAGTCTGGGCTTCTTCTTCCAGTTCCTTTGCTTTGAGCTGTTCTCCTATAATTGCTTTACTTAAATCCAGCACTAATGCCCAGAATCCTTGTCAACCAGCTCAGTGGCCATCTAGCCCAGTTTGTCCTAGATGCCCAGTGGAAGTGTGTATCCTCTCCAAGGTCCAGCTGGAGGCCACAGTGGCAGAGCCTTCCTCATGTCAGGCTAGACGGACCATGTTAACAACACTTGTGGCAGAACCCTAAAATGACTTCTACCAGCCAAACTGGTGCCATAATTCATTTTGCACATGGATGCAAACTTTATGCATATGGATAGCATAAAGGACATAGGTCCAGGTCCATAACTCTGGAAATGAAATTTGCCAACTTGGAATGTTAGACTTATTTTAGAAGTGGCTTTAGAACTATCAAGGTAATTTAAGATGAGGTTAACCATACTTTTATTTGGAAGAAGTAGGGTAACTCATTTGCAATCTTTGTAAAACTCTTTCTATGGCTTAGTCAGGAGACATATTTGAATATTAATCATCTGCAGTGTATTGTGTAAAAGTCACAAAAGTGAAAGTTTAGAAAGTGAGCTCCTCTGTATGTCCAACTTAATAAATAGTAAGTGAGAATAAATTGGAAGGAGTATTAACTCATTCAACAATGAATTGTTTGAAAGTTACCTAGTGCCCAGCACTAAGCTGTACCCTGTAGACACAGTGATGGGTAAGATAAAATGTGCCCTTCTAGCAGGAGTTTCCACTGTAGGAGAGGCTCTCCTTTTAGTGCTCAAGGAATATGTCATCTAGACGGGAGTCAAGTTCCAAAATAACTATATTGAAATCATATGTAAATAGAGACTTGAGTGCTAGGTGAATTTCTGCAAGCAAATAGCAGTGAAAACAAATGTAGTTATGCAATGAAAAGTGAAGTGGGACAAGTCCCTGGAATGTTAATCCAAACCAAGATTAGCATTGTATCGAAGGAGGTGCTTAGACCTACGTTCTGGCAAATTGTAAAATGGGGCCACTACGACTATTCTGCTGTCCTTTCTGCCCCCCACCCCCCAATGCCTTCCCCTCTCCCCTCTCCCACCTTTGTAATCTCAGGAGCAGACTCTGCATACCGTGCTTAGTAAATTTATAATGACACAGACAGCAGCAGAATATTATCAGAAAATTTCTGATTTTCTAATAATACACAAAAACACACACAATGATATGCTTTTTGCTATACAGTGGAGGGGCCAGTGGATGGACATGGTCATGTTTATTTCTTTTATTACCGATGCTCTGTGGAAGGGGAGGGAATTTTCATTTATTTGAGGGAATCTGCTCCAGACTGCAATTACCAATGTGTGCTATTATCATTAAAATTGCTTAATCCCTTTAGAGGTAGAGTAAGTTTGGAGAGAACATTCTAAAATGGAAAAAAATCTATTTTTTCAAGATTTTAATTTCTCTAGATGTCCATAGAGATAATTACCCCCAGTGATCCATTTACCAGGGGATAATACACAGAGGTAGAGATTAAACATACCTAGGGAGCTTAAAGTCCTGGGCTCTGGTTTCTGTTGTGCCACCAACTTTCTGTGTAGTCCTAGATAAAGCACATCTCTCTCAGAGCATTATTTTTATTATCTGTTGAATCAAGAGAATTGGCCTGGCTGATCGGTAAGGTTCCTTTCAGCATTGAGATTCCATCTTACACAATCAGCTCATACAGGTCAAGAGGCCCATACTGTACCTGTCTCTGATTTTCTCTGGCTGGGTGCTGGCCAGCTGTTCTTGCCTGCATATGGTGTAGCCATCTCCAATAATGTAAGCTATTGGGGAAATGGCCAATCACAACAGGGGATCTTGTTCCAGACATTCTGTCAAGGGACTTGCTGTCTCTATTGTGTGATCACCTGGGCAAAGGTGCTTGCACTAGCCACACTTTATAGATGAGAAGAGTGCTCTGGGTCACTCAGTTGGGAAGTGAAGACCAGATTTGCACCCAGGTGTACCTGACTCCAGAGGCTGGGCTCTGGAGCTCAAGGCTGAGTCAGTAGGTTGAATGGTGACTCCCCAAAAGATATGTCCTACCCCTGGAACCTGTGAATATGACTGACCTTATTTGGAAAAAAGCTCTTTGCGATTGTAATTAAGAATCTTGAGATAGGATTATGCTTGGTTTAGGGTAGGCTCTCCATTCCTTCTAAGAAACAGAAGAAGGGGACACACAGACACACAGAGTGAAGGCCGTTTGACAGGAAGAGTGTGGAATAATGTGCCCTAGGAGTGCAATTTGGCTAAAAATCAACCTCGTTTTCTCTTTATAAAATTAGAAGCTACCAGTTTTTGACAAACCTCTAGGAAAAGAGGGATTTATTTCTGGAAAATCTCACAAAAAAGTAGGCTATGAGTATTATGAGAATATAAATCTGCATATGTCATAGTCAATAAAATAATCTCAGAAATACAGTTTTCTAGTCTGTAAAAAGATAATGGAAATGACACCTAACCTGCAGGAATCTTTGCAAGAGAACTTTGAAAGTGAGATGATACCTAATTCAGTGCTTGGCACAGGTAGGCATGGCCCATATTGTTTCAATTTTTGCTGGTGTCTTTTAATGGATTTGAGATAGACTTTTTCTTTCAATCTCATCTGCTTTATGTTTTCCTAAGTACCTGTTTCTTACAAACAGCAGGAAGTTATTCTAGAGCATTTAATATTTAATATACTTTCAGGAATTTTTGTTAGGTGTTTATTTAGAAAAGATGTGCAATCATTGTTTAAAGGAGTAATAATAAAGGTGATTCTCTAATTAAGGAAAGATAATTCATGATGATTAAGTAATAATTTTATTACCCTACATGCTTGATTGAATCAAGAATCCTTTTATTGGGTTACACACTGAAGAGAAAGGGACCTTCTTCCTTTTGAATCTCAAGGACTAAAAGCAATTGAATATTATTCTTGATTTTTCTCATTTCACTGAGCTCTTCAGTAGAGTATTTTGTTTGGGTTTAGGGAAAGGAGTTATTCCCAAGGAAAGACAGATTTTTTAAATCTATATTTTGCCTTGTTTTATGGTAAGAATAACACTTAATTAGTTAAGGATTTGCAAAAAACAGCTTTGTCTCCCTTCTAATAGCTTCCTCTCTAAAACATGCTTTCATTGAGGTTTTTGTTTTGTTTGTTTTTTTAGAAATAGAGAGGAAGGGAGGGTGATAGAGAGATAGAAACATCTATGAGAAACATCACCAATTCGCTGCCTCCTGTATGCCTGCTCGTGCCCTGAATGGGAATCAAACAGGTGATCTTGTTGCATGGGTTGATGCTGAACTAAATCATCACAGCCAGGACTAAATCTTTCTTAAAGGTTGGTTTGGTGTGCAAATAAAGGTTACCCTTTGGAAAACAAGCACATATGAACACATAATTGAACTTCTCTAGCATGTTCAGTAAGGTGCTATTTGCTGTGCAGACAGAACTAAACATGGTACAGACCCTGCCTTCATAGAGGCCACAGTCATCACTTAAGCATATCTTGTAAATCTCATGGTGTGTTACTAGTAAACCTGATCAGAGAGTTATTGATAAATGTGCCTTGAAGAAGGATTCCTTGATTAAAGAGCTTTGGAAAATGCTGCACGCTCTAACTCCTCTTGCAGATTCCCAAAGCTCTCTAGTACACTAAAGACTCAGAAGTCGGTAATTAAATGTGCTCACTGTCACATGTACTTATTTAACTTTGTTTAAACCAGTCTTTCCCAAAAGTATTTGCTAGTAGAACTCATTTTGTAAAGAACACTCCTGCTATCTCCTCTTGGACAATGTTCCCTGGGAAAATCTCATTGGGAAAATACAACTTTAGCAGGGAAAATAAAATATATAATGCTAATTTTCTGTAAGGGGGCATGGAAGTACTTTGAAGCACTTTTAGAATGATATGAGAATGATAACCTCCATTAGGCCATTGTATTAGTTAAGGTAAGCAACACGAGCTGCTGTAACAAACAATCCCTAAATCTCAGTGACCGAGCATAAGAAGTTTATTTCTTGCTTATCTTATAGTCGCAGTGCTGGTTGGCAGGGAGCTTTGCTCCATGGAGTCAGGCTTCCTTCAGCAGGTGGCACATGTTCTAAGTCATCCATTGAGTCAGGCTTCTTGCAATCATATTCTGAAGCTTCAGAGGCCTTCAGTGGATCCTGTGCACCCAGTTAGCATATGAGGAAAAGAGATCGGTCACAGAGAATTGTGCGGATAGTGTTGGGGTCAGGCCTATACTCTGCCCACATTTCTTTGGAAATTGGTCCTATGGCCTCAGGTCTACTATTGTGCCAGGCAGGAAGGGGAAAACACAGGTGAGGCTGAACATTTGCAATTCCTGTCACAAATTTTGAAAAAAAAAGTTTAGAAGTTTTCTAGTGGAACAAAGTAGGTAAGAATATGTTGGGTACAGGGAGACACATGAATAAAGGCCATGGATTCACAAAGTGGAAGGGGGTTTTAAAGCAATTAGAATTCAGGTGGCAGATGAGTCTGGAGAGAGAGTTTTGGGATAGACCCGTGGTCGGCAAACTGCGGCTCGCGAGCCACATGCGGCTCTTTGGCCCCTTGAGTGTGGCTCTTCCTAAGCCTTAGGAGTACCCTAATGAAGTTAATAACAATGTACCTACCTATACAGTTTAAGTTTAAAAAATTTGGCTCTCAAAAGAAATTTCAATCGTTGTACTGTTGATATTTGGCTCTGTTGACTAATGAGTTTGCCGACCACTGGGATAGACTATAAAGACTCTCAAGCCATAGAAAGGATTTTGGAATTTATATTGTAAATGATTTGGAATCAATGGGTGCATGAGCATATTCATTTTATATGGGCATCTCTGGTAAGAACATACAAGAGGGACTGGAGAGAGGACGAACTTGTGGAAATGGAGGATAGGAAGCTGTTGCACCTGGAAGAGAGGTTTCAGACTCATTACGGGGATTGTATTGGAGGTGAAGAGGATCAGCGCAATCGAACAGATAATTTCTTGGAAACATCAGCAAGATTTGATGAAGTGTTTGTTGTGACAGAGGGCTGGGAGGGAGAAGTAATTTTAAGGTTTCTGGTTTTTGAGCTTGAGATGATGGTGTCATAATTTATCAAATATTATTTGGAGCTGGAGAAGATTTGGAGATAACATGTTCCATTTTTTCGCATTGAGTTCAGTGTGATTGTTGGAGGTACATGGCTGGAGTTTGAAAGTGAGTAAACTATTTCTTGGAGAAGAATAAGCACTTAGACTGAACTTGAAACATTGGGAATAGGTGAGGTCACCCATGAATAACAATTAGGAAAAAAAATGAAAGAGAGCCAAGGAGAGAACTCTACACAAATCTGAGAGTTCAGTGATGGGTAGAGAAATAAAAACACTATGAAGTTGCCTTAGTGATCAGAAATGAAAGTGTATCCAGGTCAGGGTGGTGTCCATGGGAAAAAATACCCTTTCCTAAAACATGATATCTAAGAGTTTTATATATTATGCCTTATCAAAGGGTAGTACAGATATTTTTGTCAATGTCAAATAGAAAATAAAATGTGTTGCTATTAGAAGTAGAGAAGCAAGTCTCCATGACTATTACTTAAAACATGTTTCTGAACTTGTTGCCTAGCTAATAGAAAATTTTTTTGTTGGAAATAGGACAGATGATATCACTTTTTCCATGCTATCAATGATTTGTAAACAGCAGATTTTATTGGAAAAAGAAGGGAAAACAATAAGTGACAGTATGGGAAGTCAGAATGCTCCAGTAGTCTTGACCACTGACACTGGCATGCTGACTTAGAAGGAAGATGGAAATAATTGTCACATTTTTATTTACTTAGAGAAAGAAATATGAAATGAGTTCCATGAAAATGCATGTCCAAGGGATATTACTGTGCAGGAGGAAGGAAATAGCTGCTAAGTGGATCCGGATTTGGGGCATAATCAAAACTTGACCATTTCCATACTTCTTTATTTGTGAACAATTCTTTTGTGAACCTTTAAATGAATATTTATAAAAGGTCTAGTATTTTTGACAAGGGAAATGCATAAAGAATGTGGTGCCATTTTCGACTGTGAATAAGCCCTAATGTAAAAATACATTAGTCTGTCCATTTTCTTCGTTCAGTTAAGCATAGCCATTTTATTAAATTAGGGCTCTCTACATATCTGTGTATTATCCAACCAGATGCATGTGCTGTGTGTGCCTCTTTGCTCCAAACATTATTGTCTTCCTCTTGTTGTCTCCCTTGCTTCTAGACAAAGTGAACCAGCGGTGTTCCAAATTGATTGATATGGAATAGAGGAAATGCGTGGAGAGAATTTCATCTCTGCTTTCTGCACAACACAGCCAAACTTCTCCCAAAAGTTTCTATAGTCATAGTTCACTTCCCTTCCCTCTGGCTTAGACACTGTCCTACTCCTACATTCCATCAGAACAATGCTGAGCAAGGCTGCCAACAATCTCTCCCAACAGCGGACTCAGTACAAGATGCTGTATGCATCCACCCCATTGACAGCTCGCTCGTTTTGCTGCTTTGGCCTCCATGAAGCCACTCACTCCTGGTTCTTTTCTTACTGTATGGATGCCCTGCTTTTTTCTGTTCCACACCTCGGTAGCACACTCAGGTGTGGTTTGTCCTGAATTCTCTTCTTTAAGGCTCCATTCTGCTGATCTGTGCCACATCCCTAATTTTCTAATATGGAGGGGCTCATGGCATTACAGAGTTAGAGAATCTATCCATTTGGAGATTAGACTCAAATGGATTAACAGACTAAAAACATTAAAAAGTCATCAATTATGACACAATTAGCTTAAGGACATTTCATGGTTCAAGAAAAAAAAGGAGACATATGTAATACTCTTTGTAATACTTTAAGCAATAAACAAAATTTAAAAAAAGAAAAATCCACAGTCAGTACACTGCTTAGATGGGCTCCCTTAACACAAGTTAGGTAAGGTTGTTGTGGTCGTATGTTCTCACTGACTAACCGGAAAAACTGCTAACACATTTCAGCAAAAACCTGGTTATTCTTTGGCACTAGCTTGACATTATAATATACCTGTCCTAGTGGTGTATGGTGGTACAATGTATATAATCCATTGCACAAGGTGTATATCACCATACCACAAAATATCACACAGTCCTTTGAGCTCAGAGTCCTGCCTCTTAGAATATTCCACTGCAACCAAATAGGCTTTATACAAATGCAGCAAACCTGTGATGGTGTTTTGGGGGGTTTATGTATTTCCCGGGACCCTCTGCTTGATTGCCATGCTCCTGCTGGCCCCATTGTCAGCAGTCCCAGGGACTTACACTTCCTTTTAATTGCCAGTGACTCTCCAAGAGTATTGCCATCTGCCTAGGTAGAATTTCTAAGTGGTAGTTTTGCACCCACATCAGACAAAGCTGGGTCCTTGCTTTTTACCACTCCCCCATCACACACACCTGCCTGTATTCCTTATTCAGTTTATAGCACCACTGTCCAGCTAAGTGTGCAGTGAGAAATTGGGTTGTCATTTTAATCCTCTTCATATTTTTTAATAACCCTTCTGATTTTTACTTCCCTCATTACCCAGCTCACCCTCTGCCTAATCATGTACCAGTTAATAGTTTTTTTTCAATTGTGCCCTATAAATAGTTCTTAATTAAGTGCCCTGGTTTCTATTCACCATATATCCTACAGTTAACTGACAATTAGTATTTTATGAGAGTGGTAGAAATTATATCCAGGAGCTTCCTCACATTTTCCAACCTCACTTGTGGTAAGAGTATAGGCACAGCACAGTTCTGGCCAATGGACTTTGAGTGGCAGCAGTGTGTATCTCTCCTACCCGAAGAAAAGTAAAAGTAAAAATTACTTCTCCATGCTTATTGTTCCTCTGCCTGAGCCACCATTGAGACCAAATGTTCCAGATGCTGTAGGTTCATGATGGCTGAGGACAGTCTGCCATGGATCAGAGTTGATGAGAACAAGCTCTGAGATTCCAGAGTTTGTTATTGCAGCATAGCTTAGCCCATCCTGACTAATACACTGGTAACTGTTCTTCTGAATGCCAGTGTTTTTCCTTTTCAGTTCACGCTCTGCACCATTACCAGCTATTTTTCTAAATGCATCTCATCCTAGGTCCTTTTTATCATGTAATTTATTGGTCTCTCATGTCTATAAAGTCTACATGTTCTAATAGCACATAAAAGGTCCTTCAGGCCCTGCTGGCATGACTCAGTGGTTGAGCATCAACCAATGAACAAGGTCACAGTTCAATTCCCCGTCAGTGCACATGCCCGGGTTGCAGGTTCGATCCCCAGTGGGGGGCATGTAGGAGGCAGCCGATCAATGATTCTCTCTCTTCATTGATGTTTCTATCTCTCTCCCTCTCCCTTCTTCTGTGAAATCATTTATTTAAGCTCCACAATAATATTTATAGATAAGAATAAATAGAGCCATTTGTAGTTGAAATTGTAGAACATGGTAAAAATTGAAGATAGAGAGATTGATAAAGACTCATTATAAAAAGTCTTATAGATACTGTTACAGATAGTTTTATAATGCTGAGAATGAATCTGTAATATACACAAATCAGGTACATGGAAACAGATGCAGAGGACCATGTACAAAAATGTAAACCCACACAAGCCCAGAAATAGGCATACACACACTTCATGTCCCACACTGATTCTGATCACAGGCAAACTCTGTACTGATCAGGGTAAACCTTGCCCTGAGTCAAATCCATACCATTTTACAGTATAAAGGCATTAGAACTTAATCATCAAAAACAAATCAACAGAAGTTCCAAGGAAATTCTAACCTTAATTCTTCCTTGGATATCAATTTTGATCAAGGTTTAGCAAATCTTCTCAGAGAAACATTTATTTCAAACCTGTACATAGCATGTTTTTTCTCTTAGGTAATAAAAGCCCTAAGAGTCTGAAATACGGGATTAAAATGGATATAGAAAACAATTAAGCAAGTCTTATAAGTCTTGTATTGTTGATTCTGATGTCTCCATTCTACCACTTCCTTTCACCCCGAATCAACACCCCCAACCACCCAAGTTGATATTTATAAAATTTAGATCTCTCACCCTGGCTGCTGTGGCTCAATTGGATGGAGTGTCATCTGTGCACCAAAAGGTTGTCAGTTCCATTCCAGGTCAAGGCACATGCCCGGGTTGCACGCTTGATCCCTAGTAGGGAGTGTGCAGAGGCAGAAGATCAATGTTTCTCTCACACATCGATGTTTCTATCTATCTATCTATCATCATCATCATCATCATCATCATCATCATCATCTATCTCCCTCTTCTTTCCTATCTCTCTAAAATCAATACAAATATTTTAAAAATTTAGATTTCATATGTCTCTCATTTCTTAAAAGGCTTCAAAGACTTACCATAGTTAATCAGTCTCAGCAAGAACAGATGCTTTTTGTTATCCAGGAAATGATTTTCTGAACCATAAATCTGAAGACATAATTTGGATCTGCTAGGTTTTCCTTTGGAGCCACTGCCTGGAGCAGTGTTTGGTGTAGAGCAGTGCTTGGTGTAGAGGAGTGCTTGGTGTAGAGCAGTGCTTGGTGTAGAGTAGTTGATTTCTTAATCTCTTTACTGTAATAAATAACACTGGCATCCCTCTTCCAAGCACATCTCTCACTTCATAATTTGCATACTGAGTTTTGCTGTTTATTACGTGACTTGAGTATTTGTTCATTTGCCTACCTGTTTATTTTGCTAGTTCCTTCTCTTTATTCAACTCTAAGGCTTGCTCACTTTCTGTCCTGTGCACTACTTTCTCTACATGAATGTTTTAGTCATATCTTTCCTCCATGAAAGTGACACCTAAAATTGGAAGAGGATTGTATTCCTTCCCCACAAATCACTTCAATGACTACCTTGAGAAGATAATCCTTCAAAAGAATCAATCTGAGGAGTAAAAGTATGATTAGGCACAATTAGCAACAGCAAAATGACCAACACTTATTGCTTATAATTTGCCTGCTTTGTGTGAAATTAGGACTGAGACTTTTGTCTCCAGAATAGGATTCTAGTAGGATTCAGCATTCCTCTCAGTAGTTAGAGCTTGGCCAGTTAGCTAACAAGTGAGAGTCTTTTTAGACTCTCTGGAGACCCTCTTGTTTCTATGTTGCTGATCCTTGATTCAAGTCTCCCATTCGCTTCAGATATGCTGTTGAACCAAGCATGGAGAGAAAATTAATCCCCAGGGCTCTCTGGGAATCAGCAAAGCATGTTTATGAGCCCATTAAACATTCTTTAGCAACATTCAGGAGGTTAGCATCATTAGAAAGAAAATTCAGGAGAAAATTCAGATTATCTTTCTTCCTATGTATTTTTAAATGCACTTTAACTAAATAGAGCTGGTGCTACAACTGGTTCTCATTATGCACTAATTACTTGGTAAATTTGATTCAGAAGAACAAAGAAATTTTGGGTTATTCAAGGACAAAAAAAGGCTCCACTCCTAAAAAATATACATTTTTTACATTCCTAAGACTCAAAAATAGCTAATACATATTTCTTCATGTTTGAGGGGAAAATCTCCCAGGCTAAGGAATTTGTTCCAAGTTTTTTCAAGGAAAGAATTTATGCTCTAATTTGGTGCCTTAAAATAGAAGAAGGTTGGAATAAGGCTATCTCTTTGGTTCTAAAATGCATTTACTTAATGGTATTTTTAGCATGATTTTAACTTTGACTTTCTAGTGTGATTTTGATTTTCCCAAGTGTTATTACTCTTGATAATCTAGTAGCATCAATCTTTTATTTTATTTATTTTTATTAAATGTTTATGGAAAACTTCCCATGCTACGCACTGTCTTTGAAATCTTCAATATCAACAGCATAATGAAAGTTCTGGCATGTCCTGTAAAGACAGCCTCCCTGTCCTCTGACCAAACTTTGATTTATGAAAAGAAACTTGCTTTCTAAATATGTTCAGCCTATTCTGTGCTTTTATATCTTTCCTTAGACATTCTTTGTGTAAAAGCACACTTCTGCTTCTTCTCTTGCTAACTTCACCTCTTTCTTTCAAAGTAACATCAGTGTGATTCTAATACATTTGAATTTCTGGCATTTATATTTTTTACTATTCCCTTTATTATCTAGCATAGTGCTATGATAGACTCAATACAGATTTTTTAAAAACTTGACTGAAGAAGAAGATAGAAATGAGTAAAAAAAATTCTGCTTCTGTTTCACTTCCCTACATGAAATGTAACATTTCTCATGTTGCTTTGGATTTTTCTGTTGACATGTGACTGTTTAGACTAGGCTGTAATAGGATGGGTTTGGGACAGCAACATAGAATTGGGAATAGCATGGTTATTGACAATGATGTGCTTTTCAAGGTCTAGAGGACCTAGTTCTGACTAGGTTGTAATATAACTTTATTATATTTGCATATTTAGTTGTCTTCCCTGCTAGACTGTAAATCCTTGAGAATATAAGCTTTGTAACTTTCTCAGCCTCCACATCCTCACAGCAGAGCACAGTGACTGACATACATACTGAATGGATATTCAGTTAATGTGTGATTCCGCTTGCTATTTCATAGAGGAAGAAGCCTTACTTGTTCTAACCCACCTAATGCACTTACGTGGGCAAGTTCTATGTTTTGAGAACTTGGATCCAGGTGGTTATCTGCAGCGTCATACCACCTGGATCCATGCCCACGATTTGGCTGGGAATTTTCCAGATTTACAATTTGCATTATCCATATAATTTAAAAACTTTTAATTTCATAGGTCCCCCTGTATTAATGGAGGGTTTATTTCCTAGAATCTATTGCTACATATATTGTTGTAATTTGAAAATTTTGAGATGGAAGCATCAGATGAAGCACGTAACTAGGGGGATTATGTACTCTGTCTAAGGCCTCTCTTTGAAAATTGTCTTTCATCCAATATTCTTTCCTATAGTTTCACGTTTCTAAGACTTGCTCTCTCCCATCTTTCTTCGACAGCATCCTTTTATGAATATCATCCACATTGCCCATGTGGCCTGAAAATAGGGTAACCCACATTAGGGAACAGGGACAAAAGAGGAGTTCTAGTAGTAGAGCAGGTAAGGGCATGGCCCCTGGTATATCAATGAAATTCCACATCATATCAATTTTTCCAGTGTATTCCTATGATGTTTTCCAATGGAAGAAATATCTGCTGGCTGCCCTGCTGGTTGCTGCTCATTGGCTCAACTAGGTGTTTTTCTTATTGGCTGTATGTGAACTGTGGGTTATGGTTTAGAATGAAGCCACTGGAGCAGCTATGAGCACATTCCAGTGACACACATTCATTACTAGTGACACATTGCTAAAATCACCCTTTCAATTTTATCTTTATAATTAAATATAATTAATAAAGATTGGGAACTGCTCTCTGGAAAAATATAGCAATTCTGAGAACATTTTTTGCTAATATTTTTATTTTCTCTGACTACATTCTACATTTTAAGTAAACTTGTAAGTTCCTGGCATGCTCACTTATAATAACATAATTCATATAAAAAGTGGAATTTTAGTATTGCCTTATGGCAATATTTAAAAGTCAGAATACCTTACATTCCTAGTCCCTGAAATCTCCAAAGAAGCCTGACTCCCACATTGATTTGATCATCACATAGGTGATGCCCAAAGTGGACCCATCATTTACAAAGAAATGGGGAAAGAGAAGGGAAATGAAAGGATGTTAAAACATTTGCCTCTTTGACTTCTGAAATGGTGGGGAAAGCATGGAATTTGAAGATGGGCACCTGGGATGGAAAAAAAAATTCCATCTTTTCTTTATCTTTAAAACTGGGAATAATGACACTTATTCTTCAGGGTTGAAAAGAACCTAAGATGATGCCTCGGACTCTTGAGGCATGCTATAAATGGAAACTATATTCTGCAGCTATATATGAGAATTATTATTCCACAGGTAATACAGTGCAGCTTTTAAGTTCCTACATTAAAGTTAGGCTTTTAATGGGCTACATTCAAATTCCATAGAATGTGCAATTTTTAATTTCTTCCTTGAACTTTCTTCTCCACACTACCAGTGTAATTGGACCCATAAAGAGCCTTACGTGGTGAGCTTAAGCTCCCAAGGCTAATATGTACAACTTTATACAAAAATATTGGTAAGCTTCTTGAGGGCCGATGTCATCTGATATTCTGATTTTGTGATTTTGGTTGAAATTGGAGGAATGTGCTAAGTGATTTTGTAATCATGAGGTAGATTATCCTATATCTCAAATGAACCACAGTATAAACTGCCTATGGGAAAAGGAGTTATCACCAAAGTACACATATTGTTGTCAACATTGAAAGATGGCGACTGATAGAATTTCTCATCTGTGAATATTAGTCAATGTATTTATAGCATTAGTTAATTATGGCTTAAATTGCTTTCATCATTTTTAAAGTGGAGATAACACTGCTATCACTGGTTAGGAGCATGGGCTTTGGGCACTACCGTTAGCTTTAATTATCTGAGGAAGTATAAATGTTAAATAACCTAACATTGAAGATGCACTTTACAAAGTTAAGCTCAGACCATAAAGACAATTTTTTATCTCGATATTCCTTTAATTTATAATGTGTATTTTTCTGCTATTGAAACTCTTCTAAAACAGAATTTCATAATTTTAACCATTTAAAAAAATTTGTAATATTCACTTATATTAATCATCCATAATGTACTTAGTCATTTCTGTATTGCTGGATAGATAGATATTTAGGTTGCTTTTGTCCTTTAATTTTGAAATTTTGGTACTTTAATAATTAATGCTCTATAAGCATCCTGTGCATAAAGTTTTGTTGGTATTTCAGATTATTTTCTTAACAAAATATTGTTGGGAGGAAACTACCTTTTCCCATACGCAGTTTATATTCTGGTTCATTTGAGATGAATTTAAATAAAAGTCACTGATGTTGTAATATATAAAGAGCCATATTGTGTGTGTGTGTGTGTGTGTGTGTGTGTGTGTGTGTGTGTGTATCTTGGCTGACTTTTAGATCTTACATGAAACTTCCCAAATGTTTAGGGTACTAATAAAAATTGTACCCAAACCAGAAACCTATTCTACCACATGTAATAATTTGATATGTTACATTGAAGGTATAGCACATCCATGGTGAAATGAAAGATTACTTGATATTGGTACAACTGGCAAGTTATTTGAAACAATGGCTGACTTATTTTCTTATCTATAGGGAGTGTTTGCCATTTTTTGGCAACTCAACATCTTTTGAACACCCAAGTGTTGTTTAGAAAACTCCCCACATTATAAATTCTGCCTTTCCAAAGTCACAGTTTTGAACTGTTTCCCAGCCTCCTTCAAAGGTAAATCAGACCATGTGAGCTGGGCTTTAGAAATTATATCTGCTAGCTCATGACTCAGATCTTAAAGTAGTACATGAGGAAGTGGGCGATGCTTCAACTCCTTCTTTTGGTAGGGATGATGGCAAAATCATCTTTTTCTTTGTTTGTAATCATGATCCCTGACTGATAAAAAGTAAAAGTAAATCAAATCTAGGAATGAAAAAGCATTTTAATTAAAAAAGGAAGAAATCACAAAAAGAAAGTTAATATATAAAAAGTAAATTATTTCTATCTCTATACATATATGCAACAAATACAACTTGCAATACATTAATTGCTTTATTATATTATAGACTCATAACAGACCTATGACAACACAAATATCGTTACTGAAATCTTGAATTAAATAACAAAGATAGAAGAAATTAATTGCTTTATTATATTATAGACTCATAACAGACCTATGACAACACAAATATCGTTACTGAAATCTTGAATTAAATAACAAAGATAGAAGAAAAGAGAATTATAAAGTAAAAAGACAAATATTTGAGTAAAATGTTCAAACTCATTGAAAAGGAAAGAAATTTAAATTATATTCATGATAAAACATAATTCATTGCCTGCCCAATCGGTAATACTTTTCTTTTTGATATAAATAGCTCATGCTGAGGAGTGTATAGAATACTGACGTACTGCTATATGAATGGAGAGAGTACAACTTGATCTAACATTTTTGGGAAACATTTTAGAAATATATAACAAAATATTAATATTTTATGAACTAGTAGTTTCCTCACAGGAATATCTTGTTAAGAAAATAATCTGAAATACCAACAAAATTTTATGCACAGAATGCTTATGCAGCATTAATTATTAAAGTACCAAAATTTCAAAATTAAAGGACAAAAGCTACTTAAATATCTATCCAGCAATAGAGAAATGGCTAAGTACATTATGAATGATTAATATAAGTGAATATTACAAAATTTTTTAAATGGTTAAAATTATAAAATTCTGTTTTGGAAGAGTTTCCAAAACCAGAAAAATACACATTATAAATTAAAGGAATATCGAGATAAAAAAATTGTCTTTATGGTCTGAGCTTAACTTTGTAAAATAGAGAGGAAAAAGGTGGGAAGGATGTTAGCAATCAATTCCTCTGGGGATAATTTGGTATAATTTTTTCCATGTTTTATGTATTTATACTTGCAAATTAAATTTTTTGTAATTAAGAAAAATGTCCTCTAAAATAATTTTGTCCACAAGAACAACTGCTTTGACTAAATTTGGTTTAAAAATAAAATGTTAAACAGCCCTTGTTGGAAATAACTTGTTTGATGGAAAAATTTGTTTTTCACTTTTCTGCTGCCAAGATAATTTCTTTTAGACAATGCTTTTATCTTGTGCCCTTTTAAGAAACCTCACTGGCTCCCTGTTTCTTATGTCTTCAAGTATAAATCTATTTGATGGCTTTCAAGGCCTTCCATAATGTTGCTCCATGCAAATTATTTCCTCTTTGCCTTCTTCTTTTCTAGATTCCAACATGTATTGAAATCACCCTTGACATCCCATACTTGCTCATAAAACACACACACACACACACACACACACACACACACACACACACTGCTCAGTAGTCTGACAACAATCATATTAACCATTTATTCATTCATTCAACAAATATCTGAATCTTTCCCATGGACCAGGTACTATTATAGGTTCTGGGGATACAGAGTTGAAAAAGATCAAAAGCCTGCTTCCCATTGAAATTTTTGCCCAGAGGAAAATTTATTTAGCATTAAATCTCTAAAGGCCATGAGGGAGATAGACTCTTCTACAAATATAAGGTCTAGACTTAGGACTTAACTGTGGCACCAAAATTCTGCATATTGGGTCAAATTAATCTAGTACTTTGGAGAAAAGAAAATCTTCACTTATTTCATCCTTGGTTACTGCATCTTCCCCAATATTTACAATAAATTACTACATAAAGTCTACTATTATATGTGTTATAAAGAAAATGCTATTGAGAGAATTATTCCTTTATCCTGATCTGTTCTACCTTGAAAGTTTTATGTGCCAATCTTATTTTAAAATGTATTACCAAAGAAAGTTTTAGTCCCTCTGAGGATTTAGTTTGCCTTGTCCTCTCTGATATGAATAAAGTTATGACACATCCTCTTTCCCTTTTTGCCCTGACAACCAGGAAGATCAGTGCTATAATATTCAGCTTTAGTGATTTCTACAAACATTGGCATACTTGCATAGTTATTATGTTAACATACTAATTTCTTTAATTTCTAAGTATATTACTTTCTTGTATTGCCTGTAACTTCTTTCCTGTGGAAAGAGAAAAGGGTGTCATTGAGATGCTGCCTGCTGGAGGATTGAGGTACTCATCCTCAGCTGCTTAGAATTGCTGTAGCCAATGGCTGTCAACTGTGTCTCTTTTTGGTAATTGCCCTTAGTCAAAAAGAGCCTCCTTTCTAAGGCTATGTCCCCATTACTGGGACAGCCCACATCCAACACGTGGTTGAGTGAGGCAGGAATATAAAGACCCCAATCCTTTTTTCTCAAGGGAGGATAATGCTGAAGGCCCTCCCAGTTGGCATCTTCCTCAGCCCAACCCTGCAAGTGTGTTCCCTAGAGAATTCACCAATGCATCTCATTCTTGCAAATTCTGTCTCAGTATCTGTTTCCTAGGATATCAT
The DNA here is from genome assembly GCF_000147115.1 of Myotis lucifugus. Taxonomy (NCBI): domain Eukaryota; kingdom Metazoa; phylum Chordata; class Mammalia; order Chiroptera; family Vespertilionidae; genus Myotis; species Myotis lucifugus. The sequence continues at coordinate 760,818 of NW_005871195.1, forward strand.
ACCTACAATAACTATAATGGTAATATTTCCTATTTGTTGCCATAAGTATCCTCTACCAAGTCAGGTCAATAGCCTGGCTACCCTGAGCCCCATATGTCACATTATATCCATGAGAACACCATTGGTTATTGATCTCCATTTTGCCATGACCTTCAGAGAATTGGAACCACACTTCTTAGTACTTCATTCTTTATTGACTTCTATTATTCACCATTGTTTCAGAATGTTATAGCCACATGGTTGTACTTGACACCCCTTCTCACTGATCTACACATTTTTTTTGCATTCATGATAAGCTCTCAAGTATTAAAAACATTGGCAATGATCTTGGAGAGATTAGTTGCCCTTATAACTATTGTTCTACTTACTCATTCACTTTTTGCTTGTATCATTACTTGTGCAGAAAATATGATTTCATTGTCTGGAAATTTTAATCTTATATTTATAAGAGGCAAAGCTCTAGTCCATACATGGCCATTTGTGGGGTAGCTTGAGAATTATGATCTCCATTGTGCCTATAAATAGAATCAAGGTTGTTCAGTTGCTAGGGCTTCCAAAACAAAGTAGCCTTAATTTGGTAGCTTACAATAACAAACATGTATTCTCCCACGGTTCTGGAGGCCAGAAGTCCAAAGTCAAGGGGTTGCAGAGCCTTGCTCTCTCTCACGTCTGTAGGGAAGGATCCTTCTGTGCTTCTCCCTAGTTTCTCGTGGTTGCTGGCAATCCCTAGAGTTCCTTGACTTGTGAAACAAACCATCACTCCAATTTCTGCATCTATGATCAGATGGCTTTCTCCCAGGTGTCTCTGTGTCCAGATTTCCCTCTTATAAATATACTGATCATATTGAATCAGGACCCACCCTAATCCAGTGTGACCACATCTAAGCCTAATCACATCATCAAAGATCCTTTTGCCACATAAGGTCATATTCACAGGTATCAGGAGTTAGGAATTGAACATATCTTTTTGAAGGACACAAGTCAACCCACAACAAAGGTGTTCCTTGCTCTGCTCTCCCTGACCCAACAAGACCAATATGACAGAAGTTACCATAACACTAAGCATCTTCAGTTGAGTAAAATTACTTTTATTTATTTATTGAGATATGGCACCATGCTTAGGAAAAGTTCACAGTGTGGTATATTAAATACCAGTAGAACCACTGCTATAGGTATTGGACATGCCATCTCTGTTTATTTGATGCTCTCTTCATCTATATCTCTTCCTGTGCCTGGCCTTCCTTTTCCTACAATGTGCAGGGTGCAACATTTGGCAAAATTCTATAATCTCCTCTCACCAAAGTGTACCTTTTATCTTTCTTTTTCTGTCAAAACTTTCATGTCCTGTTTATCAATGTTCATGACTGAGCAAAATGGTGAGAGTCCTTCTAATGGCTCCTCATCTTCTAAAATAAAATAAATGGGGAACATTAATTCTGGAAGATAATAAGAGATATTTTTAAAAGTATAGAATGAAAGTTCTCCACAGAAAAATACATTTAGAAAATATTGTATACTAAGCTTCCTCTTCCAAATTTGCAAGGTATTTAGAAAATTTAGGTTATGAGAATTCCCACAAGCAAACAAAAGTAAACCAACAAAACATGTTTATCTTGATTTAAAACAGCATTACCAAAATGTATTTAATCATCAAACATACTGAGGAGAGCCACAGTGTGGAACATTTTCATAGCCTCTCTCTGGGGAATGAAATACAATTGTCATCATCTTGCTATTTCTCTCCAGAAGGCTTTTCTAGATTAGCCTGTCACCCAAACTGATTTCAGGCAATAGGGAGATACCACTGGTGTCTAAGGGAATGGATCATCTTCCAGGATGTATGTTATTTCAGATACAAATCAAAATAAATAAAATGAAATAGGATTATATAACATCATAGAGAGAGTCTTTAAATTTGGGTGGTTATTGAAGGTCTTTCTGTGTTAGTAACCTTTGAACTGAGACTAGAATGACAGGAAGGAGTGAATCATGTTAAGAACCATGGGTATCTTTGTCACAGCAGCAGTTGAAATTTGAACCTAAGAAGTGTAGCTTTGTCCTAGCCAGTTTGGCTCAGTGGATAGAGTGTCAGCCTTCAGACTGAAGGGTCCCAGGTTCCATTCTGGTCAAGGGCACATGCCCAGGTTGTGGGGTTCATCTCCAGTAGGGGGCATTCAGGAGGCAGCCAATCAATGATTCTCTCTCATCATTGATGTTTCTCTCTCTCTCTCTCTCTCTCTCTCTCTCTCTCTCTCTCTCTCCCTTCCTCTCTGAAATATGAGTTTCTTGACTTGTGAAACCATCACTCCAATTTTTGCATCTATGATCAAATGGCTTTCTCCCAATGTACCCAGATTACCTATATACTAGAGGCCCGTTGCAGGAAGATTCCTGCAAGAATAGGGCTTCCTCTGGCCTATTCCTGCAAGAATAGGGCTTTCTGCAGCTCGACAGGCTTTGCTCCCGTCTCCACTGCCTCGCTCCCTCTCGTGTCCGCTGCCTCTGCTCCGCTCCCGTATCCACTGCCTCGGCTCTGCTCCCGTGTCTGCTGCCTCGGCTCAGCTCCAGTCTCCGCTACCTTGGCTCCCTCCCTTCTCTGCCACTTTGCTCCCTTCTGCAGCACTTGGCTTCCTTCTACATTGTCTTCAGTCTTTGCTCCATGCCTGCATATGCAAATAGACCGATTGATGGAACAACCGAACAACCAGTCTCTATGACATGCGCTGACCACCAGGGGGCATGCTCGCAGAGCATGGCGGGTGTTGGCAGCAGTTGGGAGAGCGTGGAACATGGTTTGCCACAGCAGGATGGTGGAGTAGGTGACCGGTGGTGCCAAAACCAAGGTGGGGTATCGGTTGCTGTCATCAGGGCGAGCCTCTGGTGGTTACTGAAAATTCTTTGCTCCCGTGCACTGTAGTCCCACCCAGTACTTGTACCTGCTGCCAGCGCTGGCCCCACTCGCACCCGCTGCAGGCGTTGGAGCCGCTGCTTTGACAGCGCCTGGCGCTGGTCCCAATCACTTGGCACTGTCAGAGGGTGCCAGCAGCAGCTGCCAGCCCTGTTCGCTCCTGAGGGCTTCTCCACCTCCCCCTGCACTTGAGGGGTGATCTGGGCAGCAGCCACCTCTCTCACCCACTGATGGCGCCGGCCCCACTTGCACCTGCTGCTGGCGACAGCCCTAATCACTCCGTGCTGCCCGTGGGTGCAAGCAGGGCCAGTGCCGTCAGCGCGTGGGAGCGGTGGCAGCGGGAGCGGGGCTGTCAGCAGACAGGGGACCAGGGGCTGCAGCAGTAGGGGCCGGGCAGGGGCACGGAGGATAGGACGAAACCCGCCCCTGTGCCCACCGCAGCCTCGCGGCCCACAGTTCTTTTCAAGGTGCATGAATCCATGCACTAGGCCCCTAGTATCTAAATAAGTCACATTGTGAGGTATAAGGGATTAGGGTTTTAACACATAAGTTTGGCAGGGAGCACACAATTCTACAAATAACACTAATATCTCATCCTCTAATGAAAATCAGTTCTTCACAGCCTTCAAATCCAACTATATCAGCTAACCAACTTCATATTCCCATCCTTAATTATCTGTTGCTTCTACTCACTGCTGATACCACTGACTATATCAACCAAGACTCAACTGTAGATAACAGAAACAACTCTGGCTATTTTAAGCGGGAAGTAAATAGCTTCATATGGGGAATTAGGAGCTTACAATATCCTGGGAAGGGTTGAGGTAGCAGGTTCCTGTCTGGGCATCTAGAAATGACCCCTAGAACAATCCTATATAATAAAAGGCTGATATGCAAATTTTCCCCTCAGGGGTTTGACTGACCAGGAGTTCAACCACCTGCTATGACATGTGCTGACCACCAGGGGGTGGTGGAAAATGAAGGAAGGCCCTGGCTGGCAGCCGACAGCCAGCAGCTGGGGGAAGGAAGGCCTCAATTGGCCCTGATTGCTGGCCAGGCCTAGAGACCCTACCTGTGCACTAATTTCGTGCACCAGGCTTCTAGTATATACCGTATATAAAAAGAAGTGTGGCTTCACTAAGACTACATTACACTCCTTCATGGGATGGGGAATGGACCACTCAGGATCTTCACACTGCTCAGGCACCAGAAATATGATGACTTTGTGAATAATATACTTTTCATTATATCTCCTAACCTCTCTTCCTGTTATGGAGGAAAGTTATTGATTTTTCTGTATATTTACTTTGCAATTGGGTAACTTACTGGGTTCACTTATTAGTTGTAATAGCTTTTCAGTGATGCTCTCTGAGTTTTCTAGGTGTACAATTGTAGCATCTATAAATAAGAACACTTTTTCTTCCTTTATTCCTATTGTTATACTCCATACAGGTTTCCTGCTTTATTACATTGGGTATAATTTAAGTCTTATTACAAATTCATCGGAATGATGAAATGTTGTGGAATTTTGGAGACTCTATAAGAATCTAAAAAGATTTTCAGGTATAATAATGATTTGGTCTAAATAATGGCATGATAAAATCAATATCTATTAGAGGGGGATTTTATATTAAAAATTGACTAAACTTGGGGATATGGCCTGGGAACACTAAAAGGTTTTGAATTTGAAGCATACAAGTCTAATTGATAATGAACAGGAAGTGGATTCCATTTTAATAGCTGTGGAATTCCACCAATCTATTAATCTGAGAAAAGGTTGCTAGAAAAGAAAATAATTAGAATCTTCCACTTATAAACAGCTCTAAGAATGTGTCTTTAAGAAATACATGTGCACACATACTAGTATGTATGTATATATTATTTTTACAGTTTCTTAATAGTCTGCTATTTGCTCTACTTATACAATATATTATATAAAGATAGAATAATGTTTATCCAATTTATAAAGTAAATTGAAAAACAATATACTGACCCATTCAGCCTTTTAAAACACTGAGAAGGATAATATACTAGTTTTTCAAATTTGTACACTTCAAAATCATAAGAATTGCTCCCAAGGATGTGTTGTAGGGGAGTCTTGATTTAGTTAGTCTGGAGTGGAGCCTAGGGGTTTACATTTTTAGCCATTAGTCCAGGTAATTCTGATGAATTGGTCTACAAACTACACTTCTTTTTTTAAAGAACTTTCCATTTTATTTTTCAGTTACACTTTACATTCAATATTGTTTTGTATTAGTTTCAGGTATATAGCATAGTGGTTGGATAATCATATACTTTACCAAGTCCCCTGATATTTTTAGTATCTACCTGGCACCGTATACAGTTATTACAATATCATTGAGTATATCCCCTGTGCTGTACTTTACATCCTCATGACTATTTTGTAACTACCAATCCATGCTTCTCAATACATTCACCTTTTTCACCAGCCGCCTTCCACTCTGGCAGCCATCAGTCTGTTCTCTGGGTCTGTGAGCACAGACTACACTATCTGAAATCTTGGTCTTGGTCTTTACAGTTTGCGCCAGTCCTTTGAATTTGCGTGTTGCATTTGGTACACATATCAGTGTCATTCACATACCACATCTCACCACCTTCTGATGTGTACCTGAACATTGCATGCTGGTAAATTTGTCCATCTCTTTGTCCATGTGGCTTTGATTTCTGAGAGTGTCCTCATTTGCCTAATCAGATTAACTGCCAGGTTATCCTTCTAAACTCTATTCAGGCTCAGAGGAATCTTGGTTCTCTCTTCCGAGGGAGGTGAGGTTGAGGGACTGCATGCCCCTCACCAGTAGAGGACGCCGCCAAGTCACTCTTTCCGCTCTAGTGGAGCTGGGCCGAAGCACTACAGGTGAGGCAGCTTTTCTATTCATATCTGCAGTCCACAGGCTACGGAAACACTCTATTCTTTGGTGAGATTTCTGTCACAACCAAATGAAGATGAAACAAAAGCAAAAAAAAACCAAAAAAACTTAAAAGTACTTCAATTACACCCACTTATTTTGCTTAGCCTAAAGGAGGAGTCAGAATAATGTTTAGTATGGTCTATTGTATAAAAATAGCAGAAGACACTATATACACATGAGTATTCGGAAATAAAAAGTATGAATGTTCAGAGCTTTTATCTACCTCCAGTACTTATAAAGAAAATGGGGAAGCATAAAAAAATACTCTACCAGTGGGAATGATGATCAACCTGTTTCTGGAATCTGGGACAGATTTCCAGTGAATGCAAGAGCAATAGGGATGGATTAAAAAAAACAACAACAAAAAACTAGTGAATCAGAAATACAGTGTTACCAAACAGCTTGAGCTTGCTTACTTGAAAGTACTTAGAAGTATCCTGTCTATCTCTTATTTAAAACCCAAGTTGCCTAAAACTCAGAGGACTGATTAGCTAGCCTCTGAGATACCTGGAAAGGAAGGGAAGCCTGGAACTAAATCTCCCACATATAAACCTCTGGGGTTGGAACTGAAACACAGAAAGCCAGTAAAAAAAAAAGTCATTGGTAAATTCAGTCTTGACCTTCTGCCTCTGCCTGCGTGCCACACAATCAAGGATTGGCTCTAGAAGGGCCCTCACAGGACCAGATCCTCGGAATTCAACCACGGGCTCTGCATCACACATTATCGTAATGACCGGTTTTAAGAATAAAACAAACTACATAAATATAGCCTGCCGCACCAACCCACCAGCCAACTGAAACATTGCAGAACGAGACAAAGAAAATAGCATCCTGAAGATAACCCTCAAAGAAGCTCTCCCAAGCTGCGTCGGTCATTGGCAGCATCTTCGGGGTAAGTTTACAGTTCTTGGACCCGCTATGATGGAGGCAGAACTCACTTGAATGGAGAAGGTCCAATGATCTGTTTGGAAACACGCTCAGCATATTACCACTTACATAATTTGGAAGGTATTTTTGCAATATATCTTTTTGTGTGTGTGAAAGAAGGGAAGGGCCCCATCTCTTCTTATCCCTCCTGGGTGGTCCTGTTGTTCCTCCTTAGGAGCAGAAAGGGTACAGTGTTTTCTTCTTGCCGAAATCCTAAGTGGAGGCTATTGCTCTGCCTTTATTGTCTATTGCAATCTCAGCACAGCCCCACTCCTACTAGTTTGTGTAAGAGCCCAGCAAGAGGATTTCATTATCTTTCTTCTAAGTGTTGCTTTCCTTGCTTTTCCTCTTTGTTTCTTTTCTCTTTTAAGGGATCTTCATTTTCATTTTACTAGGATGTTGCTTTGAAAACGAAAAAAAAGTGGTATAGTCCTTTAAATGTTTATCTCATTCAGAACACAGAGAGATTAATACACTGAGAGGAAGGATGTGAATTGGGAAAGTTACAACTTGAAAAACTGCAATTGTGGGCGAGAAAAGAGGGAGAGAATGGTAGATAGTGTGAAACAATCCAAGGCGGAACCCTGAAAACCTCTATTCAGACGCAACAAATTGGACATTCTCTTTAGTCTGTCAATCTCCTGTTCTTAGCTCTTATATAGCATCTCTTTTTCCTGATGCTCAGGCTGAAGTATTTCCTCTCATGAAAAGAATGGAGTTTTTCAAACTCAAGAGCCTAATTAGGAACAAGGTTTTCCATCCTTTCACTATTGCCTTGTAAGTTCAGCTTCTCTTCTCTGCGCTATTTACAATAGAGGCATTGACGATAAAGGGTATCACAGCAGGACACGGCCATCATTGGGAATATCGAAATGAGAACTGTGGAGAGAAAATAGACACAAGTTCAAGTACCGCGGTGTCCATTCTTTGTAAGTGTTTTAGTCTAATGAAATAGCACGCAGGCTCATACCATATTGGAACCGCACTCAGTGGATTGTGAAACATCTTAGCACTGTCATTAAATCGCTGTGGCCATATGGAATGCGCCTTCAATTTAGTGTTGGGAAAATGGTCCTCAGTTCCAAATTTTGACACTATTCTTAGAGGCTACTTTTGTTTAGATTTTACTGCTCCTGCTTAAAAGATGGTTTAGAGATGGCTGGAAGAAAAGAAGAATTCTCATGGGAGACAGGTGTTGAATATTAGTTTAAATACATAAAATAGTACTTCTGAAATTTAGTGTGCCTGCAGATGAACTGGAGGGCAAGATTCTTGAACATTGGCACCAGATGTTCTGTAAAGGAGCCCAGCGATTTGCGTTTTCAATATACTTCCTGATGGTGCCAATTCTTCAGGCAAATATGTGGATAACACTTTGAGTAGCAAGGACCCAAGGCACAATGATTTTAGGGAGAATAATAAAAATAGGAGGCCTCTGAAATCTTGAAATTATCCTCGACTCTTTTTAAAAATATGTTTTTATTGATTTGAGAGAGAGAGGAAGGAAGAATGATAGAGAGAGAGAGAAACAGCAATGAGAGATATACATCTATCGCTGTCTCCTGCAGGTCCCATAATGGGGACTGAGCCCTCAACCTGGGCATGTGCCCTAACTGGGAATTGAACTGGGCACCTCTTGGTTTACAGGTTGATGCTCAACCACTGTGCAACACTGGCTTTCTTTTACATGTATGCTACTCCCTTGAACTCTCTCACCTTCTGCCACGATTTCCAATCACTTGTAGACTGGTCTTATGGATTCTACCGTCCAATTACCTCTTTAGTTTACCCCCCTCCAACCCCCCCAGTATTTCTAATCCCCAATTTAATTCAAACCCTGAATACTTTTTGGCTTGGATCTTCAATGTATCTTGAGTGATTCCCCTAGACTCCAGTCTTATCTCAATTTAATTTAGCATCATATAACTTTATTTTTAAAATAAAATCTGATTTAATTTTTCCTCTGATTAACCCTTTGAGTGCCAACCAATATCCTAGGAACTATGCTAAAATTGCCAAGGCATTTTTGCTGATTTTACAGCAGTTTAGGAAAAAAATTATGAATCGCAAGTAAATGAAGTTACATATTCAATATCTTCCACAAAATCGTCATCTTCACAGCAAGAATTGGCACATTTAGCAATATCATCATCACTAATAAAAGCAGACTTAGAACTGGACACTGCAGGAGGAGCGCGATCATGCTCCCTGGCACTCTAGGGGTTAAAATGGGACAAAGGCCTTCAATTCTCTTCAAAGTGAAGTCCAAGCTGCTTAGCATCACATATTAGGCCTTCCTGATGTCTCCCTCATCCATCTGTCCAGTTTTCTCTCCAACAAATCCCCATCCCATCCCCTAGAAACAATGTTTGTTATCGGACAGCCATGTTGAGCTACTAGTGGATTCCTGATGGGTTGGAATTTCCATTCATCCTTCAAAATCCAACTCAGGCATAATTCCTCTGTGAAATTTTCCAAGGCTCTGCAGACAGCCAACTGCATGAAACATGCCCATTCTAGGGCCACATGTCAACTTGTAATAATCATTTGTTTATTTTCTTCTGTAAAATACTGTGATTTCGTTGAAAGCAGGGTTCAAAATGCTACAGCATCCAGCACAATGATGTTTGCTCAAATTGATTTTAAGATAGATTAAACGACATTTGAAGATTTCTATTTTTTACATATGGAGGGAAGAGAGGAAAGATAAATTGTGTCAAAGCCTCTAAAATAGGGCTACTGAGTGATGTGATGATGTCTTGCAAAAATGAGAGAATTCAGTCAAATAGGATTTCAGGCTTGTTCAGAGGCTTATGCCACTCACTGTCAGGACCAGGGACATTTTTAAACCAATGAGTGTGTCTGTCTATCTGTGTTTCAAGCCTTATGCCTAAATTTGTTTAAATACTCAGTACAAATATCACCAGTTGCATATAGAGCATGCAAATTGCTAATACATGGGTTATTTTATTCCAGCTGTGCAATGCTTTAAAAAATGACTGAATATCCTTTACCTCATTAAACATGAAGCCTGGAGCAAGTCTGAAGATTTATAAAGTATCTCTGTTCCTATTTTCCAGGAAGAAAAAAGAAACTGTGAAGTACAACATGACAGACATTTCCTCTTTTCCCATTTTCTATATGTACACATCAACCAGAGCCATGGAAACCTAGGTGACCATAAAGCTCCAGTATATTCTTTCCCATCTCGAAGGCCACAGGCACCTCTTAAAGATTTCAGCTTTAAGGGGGGAATAAGGGTTAAAGCTAAACAGTGCTGGCTCCACACACTACATGAATGAGCCAAGGAAAAGATTGGTAACATGAGTTTAAAATGACAAGAGTAGGAAAGCACTAGACCCCGAGAGAGCCCCAAGACAGGTAGGTAAGGTGGTGCTTTGATAAATGCTACTTTCAGAAATGTGTGAGCAGAAATTTTGGTTCTTTGTATGGCTCTAAGGCAATCTATGGGGGTCTCTCAGCACACATGCCATTTATTTTTATATTTTACTAGAGGCCTGGTGCATGAAAATTCATGCACTGGGGGGTCCCTCAGCTTGGCCTGCCCCCTCTCACAGTATGGGAGCCCTCAGGGGTGGGAGGCAACCCAGTGATCAGGGGAAGGCGATACCCCCATCTCACCTCTGCTGCTGCCACTGCCAGCAGTGCAAGCCTCGGCTGGCCCTTGTTACCTGAGTCTCGGGTGGCCCTGGGTGGCTGGGAAGCCAACAGCGGAGGTTTGCCTGTGCCTCAGGCTGGCCCTGGGTGGTTGGGGGACTGGGCACCACCATCTTGTGGCTGTGGATGCTACCATCTTTGAGGGCATGGCAGTCAATTAGCATATTCCCTCCTTATTGGCTGTGGGTGCTGCCATCTTTGAGGGCGGGGAAGTCAATTAACATATTTCCTACTTATTGGCTGTGGTTGCTGCCATCTTTGAGGGCGGGGCAGTCAATAAGCATAATCCTTCCTTATTGGCTGTGGGTGCCACCATCTTTGCAACTGCATGAGGGTCAATTAGCATATTCCCTCTTTATTAGATAGGATTATAACTGAAATTGTTATAAAAGAATGACTCACTTAATCTCTCTATCTGGCTTCTATATATTAAGGCGCTTTGCTTGCTTCATGGGCTCAGGTCTGAGAGGGCCAGAAAGGAAGAGGGAGTTTTTGAGCTGATTCTGGGCTCTGATTTCCTACAAAGCTCAGTCAGGCATGAGCTAGCCACACCAACATTGCCCAATGTAATTGGGAAGTATCCCATTTCCTCTGGTTGATTTTACCTGAATCCTCTTTCTAAACCTCCTTCTCTCAATCCTTACTTTCATATATACCTCAGGAACAAATTCACACCTCCAAAGGTTCCTTACGGTAGCTAGGTCCTTCCCATTGGTGAATACACCAACAGTCGTAACCTTTGAAAGTGTACTGAGCTCATGATTGTGAGGGAAATCAAGAGAACAGAGCTCACCCAGTTCAATTTTGTTGTCTATTTCAGGAACTGTAACATCCACATGGCGAAGCAGGGTTCAAAATGCAATGTGTATAGTATCTAGAGTCAATGATGTTACTCAATTAAATTGATGTGAACAGAGATTAAATCACATTTGAAGTTTTCCATTTGTGCTTTTACCTGTGGCTCCAATGGCCATGGATCATTTATGTGATTCTTGCCAAGAGTGGGCTATGCAGGCCCAGCAAGGACAGGGGCCAAGGTGAAGGCCGAGTTGACAAGAGGGTTCAGAGGAGCCTGACTAAAGTTTGGTCAAAGAAAGAATCTTTGTCAGTGGTATATAAACATGTTATATTATTCAGTCTTACAAAGAAAGGAAATTCTCATACATACTTCAACATAGATGAACCTTGAGGTCATTATGCTCAGTGATAAAAAGCCATTATTTTTTAAAAAAGAAAAATACTGGCCAAAACCGGTTTGGCTCAGTGGATAGAGCGTCGGCCTGCGGACTGAAAGGTCCCGGGTTCAATTCCGGTCAAGGGCATGTACCTGGGTTGCAGGCACATCCCCAGTAGGAGATGTGCAGGAGGCAGCTGATCGATGTTTCTCTCTCATCGATGTTTCTAACTCTCTATCTCTCTTCCTTCCTCTCTGTAAAAAATCAATAAAATATATTTAAAAAAAAGAAAAAAGAAAAATACTGTATGATTCCACTTATATGAAATAGAGTAGTCAAATTCATGAAGACAGAGGTAGAATGCTGGTTCTCAGGCATGGGTAGGAGGAAATGAGGAGTTGTTATTTAATAGGTATAGATTTTCATTTCTGCAAAAGGAAAGAATTCTATAGATTGACACATGCACAACAGTGTGAATGTACTTATCACTATTGAATTGTATATTTAAAATGGTTAAGATGGTAAATTGTGTTATATTTATTTTATCCTAATTTCAAATACATTTAAAAGTTTTATTAGCAGTGTACACACTGCTCATTGCTATCCATCACCAATGAGATTTCAGAAAAGTTTGAGCCTTAAAACAGCTCCTGTGAAAGTCATCAATGTGACCTACATTGAAATTCATTGTTTCTGAAATGTATTTACTTTAATTGAATTTTATAAATTCTGGATGCTTTTTTAAAAAAAAAATCTGTTGGAATACTGTAATCAAGTAAATGGAATCCACAAAGCTTCAGCTTGACAGTTTTATTGAATTATCATTATTGAAAACAAAATTTGCAAATGAGAAATCATTGACATTAATTGAAACAAAATCAAAATAGGAATTTAGCAAATTAAATAATGTGTGCTCAAATAATATGTAGGATGTAATTTTAAATTCCCTATTTGTGCTTTGGAACACCTTAAGTTGGTGAAAGACTATGCAATAAAGTTGTCATTGTTCCTTGCTTACACTGATATTTAATAACAGAACAAAATTAAATTGATGAGGCATAATTTTGCAGCACCTAATTTCAAAACATTAAAATGTGGATAAATTACTTGATGAGTCTGAATGCATCAAAATATTGTTGAAGAAAATATACTCTGAATGGAGAAATAAAGAACCTGTGAGAATATTTAAGTTTAAATTTATACAACATAATCTAGAAAGATAGATTTGCAAAAAATTTTTATTTAGCAGAATTTTCTGAGTTTACCAGTTATCTCAGTGTGTATAGAAAGAATAGTCTCTCAAATATAATTTATTGTGGTCTACACAGAATAAGCAAGTTGTCAACTAAATAGTTTAATGGGAAAATCATGATTTTTTTTCAAACTCTAAAATGTATTTTGGGAGATACTATTATCCTAAGTGCTTCTATCATATTTTTACTCATATTTTCATCAAAATCCTTAGCTGTCATTTACCAGGTTTAAATGTTGGGCAAGTGATTTAATTAAAACAATACTCAATTTCTTCTTCTTAAAAATGTTTTTATTGCACAGTGAACACCCAAGTGTTCTTTATAGTTCCCTTGGCTTTGACTCTGTGCTAGAGCAATGTCTGTTCTTTTCCTCTGCATTGAAAGGACTGTTTAACCTTTTAAATGTATTCATAAAGTTAGCACATTATAAGAAAAAAATGTTTTTAAATTACCTTGAAATTTAGTTGTGTTGCTTAGAAATGATTTATATATACTTCTTATTTAGTGGGTTAAACGCAGGACTGTCTGATTCTAAGAACTCCCACCCCCCTACTACATATAAAAGCTTATTTATTATAATGTAATTTTTGATTGTATTCCGAAAATGTTATTTATTGTCATAGAAATTTGAATTTAACATAATTTCCACATGATGCAAGATATATTTTTTAAATTTCCCCCACAATTTAAAACATTAGCAAATATAGGTCAGCAAATGATATTGCTAAATTGTACTGCATTATAATTGGAGTGGAGCTGAGGGATGAATGGGTATCAATGAGAGATGATAAATACTGGCTGGGGGAGGGAGAGGGACAGAGAGAGATAGTGATAGAGGTGAGAGATAGAGAGAAAGAAAGAAAGAAAAGGGGAGAGAGAGGGAGAGAGAGAGAGAGAGAGAGAGGACTATGTATGGCCTTTGGCTTTCCTCCTCTTGGAAAAGTAGTCCAAGCCAATTAGGTCTAAAAGCAAAATACAATAACTCTAGCTGACACTTAAGGATACACACACACACACACAAATTGATCCTATAATTCTCTCACTAACTAGAGTTAGTGTGCATTAGGAGTCAGCAAACTGCAGACCTTGTCCAAATCCAACCTGCCACCTATTTTTGTATGGCCTGTAAGATAAAAATATTTTCACATCTTTAAATTGCTGATAAAATTCAAAGAAAAATGATATTTGTGGCATGTGAAAATTAAATGAAATTCAAATCTCCATGATTATACACGAACTTTTTGGCAGCACAGCCACACCAACTTGTTTACATGTTTGTTTTGGCTGCTTTTGTGCCACAAGGCAGTTAGGTAGTTGTGACAGAGACTGTGTGGTCTGTAAGCCTAAAATACTCAGAGTCTGGCCCTGGTGTTTGGTGTCTCCTGGGCCATAGCCACACTCTTTTTCACGATTCAAACTATGCTTTAGACCAGGGGTGGGCAAACTTTTTGACTCGAGGGCCACAATGGGTTCTTAAACTGGACCGGAGGGCCGGAACAAAAGCATGGATGGAGTGTTTGTGTGAACTAATATAAATTCAAAGTAAACATCATTACATAAAAGGGTACAGTCTTTTTTTTTTTTAGTTTTATTCATTTCAAACGGACCGGATCCAGCCCGCGGACCGTAGTTTGCCCACGGCTGCTTGAGACTTTTCACAGACTTTGGACACCTGTGACTCATTTCTAGTGTCCAAGGAGAGGCTTTGAAGGAAAGTGCTGGAGTTTCTGTCTGAGAAGTGACATCAATAAAGTTGTTTCAGCGTCAGCAGCTCTAGGAACACAGTTTCCTGTTTCCCACTCGGGCCAAATTAACAAACATCTAAGTAGGTTGCACTATGTCCTGCTTTGTGCCTACAACATCCTGGTAATTATCAAATAGCCTCATTAAGCACATTTGTTCTCTATCATACACTTCCAGCTTCTTATTAATTGTGGTCTCACTTGTCTGCGCTGAGCCGTTCTGGGGATTCCTCTCCTTATCTTGTTATATCTAATGTCTTGCTGAGCTGTACCTGGAGGTTAACACTGAGCTGAACAGCAGGGTGGGTCAAACATAATTTCCAAAAAACACCCCCCTGTAGCAATGATTTTTCACGGAGCTATGGGATCTTCATTCAACCCATTGCTATATCCCAAAGAAGGCTTTCTGTTGCTTTGCTTCTTTCTAAGAATTTGTCCTTTTTGCTGATTTCAGCATTCAATCATCTTCTGTTTTTTTCTTTTCTTTTTATATGCCCCTTCTTAGTCTTTAAAACATACATATATATATATATATATATATATATATATATATACACACATATACATGTATATATATGTATATATGTGTATATATATACACATATATACATATATATATATATACATGTATATATATTTCAGAGAGGAAGGGAGAGGGAAAGAGAGATAGAAACATCAATGATGAGAGAGAATTATTGATTGGCTGCCTTCTGCATGGCCCACACTGGGGATTGAGCCTGCAACTCAGGCATATGCCTTGATGGGAATCAAACCATGACCCCCTGGTTCATAGGTTGATGTTCAACCACTAGCCACACCGAGCAGACCCTTCTTAGTCTTTATAAAAAACAGTAAACATAATTTTAACTGATTTAATTTTAAGGAGTTTTATTGAAGTATAATAGACATACAAAGGACTACACCTATTTAATGTACACAACTTGATGAGTTGGACATCTGCAAACACCTGCAGGAGCCTAACTGCTATCGAGGTAGGAGACAGTTAACAAGTGCAGAGTATCCACGTGTCCCTTGGTTTTTGCCTTTTTGCATGGGGACTTGTTATTCAATGGATATGAAGTTACATTTATGGTAGAGAATAAGGTCTAGAGATATGTTCAACATAGTGATGACCATGGTTAACAGTGCAGTTATGTGCACTTCAAAATTGGTTAAGAGGATAGATCTCGTGGTAAGTGCTTTCAACACACACACACACACACACACACACACACACACACCTACCTCCTGAGATGTATGTTTAAACACAGTAGGGTGAAAGGAAGAAGCTTAGAATAATCCAATTTCCTATTGTAATGACTAAGGTGAGCACCTCACCCTCATGATTGTTTGCACTTTAACACAGGTGTCTGTATTTTGCTTACATTGGCTCACAGCTTCTCAGCTGCACCCTCAGTAAAGGCAGCATCTGCACAGCTCACAGTCAAGTAGAGACTCGGTATTATGAAATGCTGAATTAGGGAAAACATGGAAGAATAATTTCCCTCCAGCTAATTCTCAACTGCCTTTTGTCCTGCTTCACATTTTTATGGACCTGACTGTCCAGTGAAGTTCATGCCTTCACGAGTTTGCCTGAGTATGTGAGGAAGACAGGAGGCAGGGCTCATCCAGCTGACAGCATCCTGAAACAGTGACATCAGTTGTTTTGACTACTGTTGGTCAAGTCAGTTTATTCTGATCCTGATATTAGTTGACATCACGTGTGAATATATCATGGGGGGGTATAGTTCACAAGCTGATCCAGTTCTGATCCAGAAACTTCTCTGGGAGAATAATTCTAGGTGAATCCATCTATTGTGTCTTTGCTTAGCCTCAGGAGTAAATGTATTGACATGTACATGTTTGTTCGAACATTTACTGAGCACCAGTGATAAGTTAAGGTCTCAGATACAATTAAGACATCTTTAATCCCCTCAAATGTTCAGAGTCTAGTACAGAAACAGGCTTATAAATCACTCTACAAGCAGATAGACCACATGCTATGACCTATGTGCCCTGTTTGCCCTTTTGGTTCAAAGCACTTTACGTGAATTCTTTAGTCCATGATTATATCTAATTATCCCCATTTTATAAATGAGACACAGAATAACTCATACAAGGTCATAGTAAGTAGTGGTGTCAGGATTCACACCCACTGAATCCAACCTCAGTCTCTTCTCTTAACCACTACCCTATACCAGTTATGGCGAACCTATGACACACGTGTCAGAGGTGACATGTGAACTCATTTTTTTGGTTGATTTTTCTTTGTTAAATGGCATTTAAATATATAAAATAAATATCAAAAATATAAGTCTTTGTTTTACTATGGTTGCAAATATAAAAAATTTCTATATGTGACACGGCACCAGAGTTAAGTTAGGGTTTTTCAAAATGCTGACACGCCGAGCTCAAAGGTTCGCCATCACTGCCCTATACTCTCTCTCATGAGTGTTGTAACTCGATCTCCTTTACTGCTGGCAGGAAAGACCCATGTAGATTTTGCTTTTCCTCACCTCCCTATGTGCAGTGTAGCAACACTGCATAATACTTCTGATAGCTGTCAAAGAGAGTAACCAATTAAAATGGAAGAAAATATCAGTTTCCACTTTGCAGAGTAGATCCTTAAAATAACATTTTATCTCACATCTCTGACGTTGCATTTAAAGAGGCAGGCCAGACGTCTGGAAAGAGGTTAGTCTTTTTTAAGGCATCTTTAGTTAGGTGTTCGCATCTTGTGTTCCCAGGAGACTTTCTCTCTCCTGCCCCCACAGCCCTACCCAGAGCCATTTAATGGACATCTAACAACTTGGACAGTTGATGCATCAATTGAGTTGCATCCAGCATATCTCATGGCAGAGAGGCCAGACTTCCTAAGCATGTGAAGGTCCACCCGTGTTGTCACAAATAGCTATATGTTCTTTTTATGATAGAGCAGTATTCTATTGTATATATGTACCACATCTTCTTTATCCAGCTCTCTACTGATGGGCACTTAAGTTGCTTCCATAGATAATACTGATTCTGTCTTAAAGTTGAAGAAACCAACTCAGACCTATTATGATTAAGCCTTCAGAGTGGTATGGTTGTGACGTAGATATGTGTCTTCTTACAATTAAGTTTAAACTACAGTGATCAGGAGCATGGGGCAGGAATTCAGATGATGGGGGATTACACTCAGACTCTAATGCTTATTAGCTCTGAGGCTATCAACATTCCTGTTCAGCATTTCATCTGTGAAATGGAGTAATAATTCCTGTTGACAAATCATTACTCACGTGAAACGTTAGTACAGTATTGGGCAATTTGCAAATGTTCTCCAAATTACTATTTTCTATGGTCAGCTATCTCTCCATTGTCTATAAGTAAGTTAAATTTCCAATTCAGCCTGGAATTAAAGTATTTTAATCTAAAATGACAAACGTGAAATACTCTTTAAAAGTAATACCAATTTCCTTTCATTATTTCAGAACTGAGTAAATTCCCCTTGGCCTTTCATTGGCTCTAAAATATTGAGTTCTTGTTTTTTACTCTAAGAGATGCAGATTTTCATCAGGATTGAATTTGGGGTCATAAGAGGTTATTTTATGATCAATGGTGACATTCACCCCCTCCCTTGCTTTACCATATGATTTTATGAAAAGCTGGTCATATTTAATATTAGTAACAATAAATCTTTGATTTATCATGTGGGACAAATTTGAAAAGAGTAATTCAATGGTACCTATTTTATGTAAGTTCCCTTTACTAGTATATCTTAACAGTGCTTAAAATGCCTACTGTATACTAGTATTCTGGTGGTCATTAATGGAATTTACTTCTGTGTTTCTGAAAGACTTTCTCTAGACTAGAGCAAGTATAAGAATCACTTGGGGTCTTGTGATATTGCAGATTCTGATTTTGTAGTTTTGCCTGAAATTCTGCATATCTAACAGGTACCCAAATATTGAGTAACAAGACTTATAATACCTTAAATAAAGAGCTTTTAAAATATATGCATTCCTGGGTCCTACTCTTAAAGATTCTTATTTAGTAAGATTGAGATTAGATGTCTATATCTTTAATATCTGCATAGGTAATTTTGTTAATATGCCTTGTTTGGAACTGCCAAAATATATTCTTATTGTGAATGTTTTGATCAATATGGGTCCAGTCTATCTTTGGAGTCTACCCTTATATGCTCTGTTCTTTGTCTATATGGCAGGAACTTACAATTTCTCTGGGTATGCCATCTCTTCATATGCTGTTTCTCTTTCCTTAGAAAAACTTTGTATTCTATTTATTGAGGGAAGGGCTACTTATACTAAAGGACTACTTATACTTAGAGATCCAGTTCTGGTGTAACCTTCTCTGATGTTCTAGTCTAGTGGTCCTGAGATGAGGGTGATTTTGTCTTTCTGCTCCTTTAAAGATAATTGATAATGTCAGAAGATATCTTTGTTGTCATAACTTTGGGGGGTACTGTTGTCATCTACTGGGTAGAGGTCAGTGATGATGGTAAACATTCTACAATATATACAACAGCCCTTACCACAAGGAATCATCTAGCTCAAAATGTCAATAGCTGAGATTATGAAACCCTGTTCTGAGCTGAGTTAGATGTTCCTCTTTTATTTTCCTTTTGAATGATTCAATCTATTACTTATCACACTTAACTTCTTATTATCTACAAGAGGCACAATGCACAAAATTCATGCAAGGGTAGGCCCTTCGCAGCCCTGGCTGCCTTGGCCCCATGCAGCCCTGGCTGCCTCACACTCCATGGCCCCGCCTCCGGTCATTCCAGAAGGTTGTTCTGCTGTCTAGTCTAATTTGCATATTAGCTCTTTATTATATAGGATTTTTCTATCACCCCAGTAGACTTATATCTGTGGACAACTATCTCCCTTTCATCTCTATTTCTTCATAACTAGTATATTGGTGTGTGTGTGTGTGTGTGTGTGTGTGTGTGTAAGTGTGTGTAAATCGGTTAATGTCTCTTTGAACTTATAACTGAATTTACAAATACACTCATATGCAGTGTTTTGTGGTAGGCAGGCGAGCTAACCCAAGATCTAGATAGATTCATGGATCCTGGTTGGGGTGAGATGTTACCCCAGCCTGAAAAGCATAATATCAAGTCATCAATCACCAACTGCAGAGTCAACCTCCTGAGAAAAAAAACACACACCCCATTTATCGTTTGCCAATTGGAAGGAATACAATTGACTAGAACCAGCTGGCTTTGGCCTCTCCAAGAGGCTGTGACCCATTTAATCAGTTTGGAATGCGTTCATAACTTTGAAGGTGGATCAGGAAGGATGGCAAGCATGGACTAAGTCAGCTAAGATGAGCAATCTCCCCATTTCAAGTGTTTGATGTAAGAGACACAATGATTAAAAAAGAAAAAGCTATGTGAGTGGGGTCAGGGGTGAGGGTAGGAAGATGGTTCATTCTTTATGATTTTGAAAACTGACAAACTATGTTTAGTTTGGAAAGACCTGAAAAACCTCACATAACTCAGCCTGTGCCTCATTTCATCAACAGTGTGGGGAAATAGTGAAATCTGCAGTTTCTGCTTTCTATCTGTCATCTAAGCCATCCCAGGGACAGTAATCCTGGCTAGTGTCTTTCAGTTGCAGCCATTTCCCTGGAGAGATGGAATTATTAATAAGACATACATTGAAAGCTCATATACTTTCTCCTACCTGTTTTTCATTTTTCCTCTTCCTAATGCAATTTCACCAATCTCTTGGAAACTAGACAAACAAGGGAAGTTCTTCACTGCTCACGCTTTCCAAATGTGCTCCCAAAATTGAAATGCTATACTATGTGCAAAATTCAGGTCTAGAAGATTGGAAATAATCTCTTATATTTGTATGGGGCTTTATTTCTGAAGAGCAAATATTACATTTGTGTTATTTTATACTTATCTCACTTTAATGATTCACTTTCTTTTTCATTACCTAAATGGCAACTGGTCCATAATTTTCATTTCAAGAATTGTCTTTCTTCTGCTGCTTTTAGTGCTCATTCCCATTAATACCTCGATTTAATATTTCCAGAAGCCCACTAAGACTTAAGATCCACTGATACTTCATCTTACTGTTTCTCTTCCTTTTAATTAGCACTGATTCCAAAATCCATCACTCAGCCCTTTATCCCCCCTCAACCCCTCTCTATTTCTTTTCCTTTATCGTGTTGGCCTGGCTGAACACCATCCTGGTTAATTGCAACTCTCTTTCTCTTCTACTCTTGTACCTGAACAGTTGAAGATATCTGGAGACAATTTCCCCACCCCTCCACCTCCACACACAGTCACATTTATATTTATTAATCTCTTTAAATATATGACCAAGACCTTGTGACCCTTAACACTCTTTCAAAATCCAACTCAACTCTAGACCAGGGGTTTTGGATAGAAAGTATTTTAAGCTTTGGGGGCCATATGGTCTCTGTCACCATTCAGTCATCTAGCAGGAGAGCAGCCATACATAGTGCACATATGAATGGATGTGGCTGTCCTCCAACCAAAGTGTTTACAAAAACAAGCAGCCAAGTGGATTTGGCCCACCAGGGGTAGGGTAGTTCGATCAACCAGCTCTAGACCATTTATCTTCTATCCAAGATGACTATTTTATATCTTCTCGCTTTCCTAAGCCTTCTACACTCACTCCCCGCTCCATGTCTTTGTTATTAAATGTGCTCTCTGTTTTATGAAAACATCAAAAGGAATCAGAAAGAAAGAATCAGCCCTTCTGTTTCCTCTGGATGCGAGCCCATTTTACTCTGCATTCCCTCCCACCACTGTGGATGGAACATCCATATTTCTCTTTGAGGCCAACCCCACCCTTGTGCACTGGATCCCATCCCATCTCCTCTACTTTAGGGAAAGTTCCAACAATTCTGTCCTCATTTTCCTGTGCTATTAATCTTTTCCTCTTTGCTGGATTGTTTATATCAGCATATAAATACTCTATAATAGATGCCATCTTTAAAAAAAGGAAAACATCACTAATCATTAGGAAAAAGCAAATCAAAACCACAATGAGATGTCACCTCACACCTGTTAGTATGGCTGTTATAAAAAAGGCAAGAAATAACAAATGTTGGTAAGAATGTGGAAAAAGGGATCCTTGTACACTATTGATGGAAATGTAAATTGGTACAGCCATTATGGAAAACAGTATGGAGGTTCCTAAAAAAAGTTAAAACTATAACTACCACATGATGCAGCAATCCCACTTCTGGGTATCCATCCAAAAGAAATGAAATTGGTACCCGGAGGGGATATCTGCACACCCTATTCATTATTCACAGCCCTCAAGATAACAAAAGAACCTAAATGTCCTTTGATGGATGGATGGAGAAAGAGAATGTGGCAACTTCAGCTTCAACTTCAGCATGGACCACCTGCTCCTAAGTCTGCTCCATTCCAATGACTGTCCTCTTAACTACTATGTCATTCTCACAATAATTTTGAATGAAGGAAGGAAAAAACAAGCAGACAGAAAAATGAATGAAATACCACAATTATTTTGCATCATCTGAACTAGACTGGCCTGCTGGAAAAACAGAGAATGATTCTGTAAATATTGAGCAGTAATCCTACCAGATCTCTTCTGCAGAATCATCTCATTGTCTTGGCCACCGCTATACTGAATGACTTCCAGCTGGTTGGTATTTCCAGACGTATGGAATGTCCAAAGGGGCCACCATGAGCTGAGGTGTGTGATCTGACTGCAGTGGGTCTGAGTTTAAGAGCGTAGCGCTGGTGACCTAGAGCTTGAGTGGTGTTGAATGATTCTGGCTCCAGCACCCACTTGCTGTCTGCCTTGCTCTCAGTGACTTAACCTGTAAGCCAATCAGTTTCATCTGTAAAATGGGGTTAAAAACGTGCCTCAAGGATTGTTAATAGGACTTAACTACTTAATAGTAGTGAAGGGCCTGGTGCATGGTGAACTCTAATGAATTAGTTACTAAATAAAGCTGACTTCTCCCTGCCTGTCTTGCATCAGACTTCAGCAATGCAGCAAATATGGCAATGCGCTTTGTGGTGGATGATTTTTAACGTTTTCTTGGAAAGAGCACAGAGAAACAATTTATGCTTTGTTGACTTGGGGCTGGCAATTTCTTCTGACTGATGTGACCTGTCAATTCAGAGAAGCAAAAGGAAAATACTACTGAACACTTAGTCATTCCGTAACACATCACTTTAGCCAGTTATTTTACTGATTGATTTGACTGGCAGTAATTTCTAACTCACTGAGTGAAAGATGCCCAGAGTTTAGAAGAGTACCTGCCGTGAATCCAGGGTGGGCAGGGGGACTGACCATGTGTGACAGAAAGCTTTGCAGTGTGGTGAACACATCTGACGAAGAGTGCCTGGCCTAGAAGCAATCCTGTCGGGACACTTACGCACCAAACTACATTCAAATTATTTTCCTTCTCCTATTTCTCTCACCCTGACCTGTCATATGTTTCTAAGCATCTATTTTATTTTTTCATTTGTCATATAACAATAATAATAGTAGCTAATTTAAAAGCTGTCATGAGGATTAAATGAAAAAATACCTGTAGAGTGCTCCATGACAACACCTGGAGCAATAAATATCAACTGCCCAATAGATAACCTTGATTTAAGGACAGGACGAAGGCTACCATGGCTGGGGCCTTGTGGATGAAGGGGAGAGAGGGAAGTGATGTAGTGGTAGATGAGGAAGTCGGAGGCCAGATCCTGTAGTTTTGTAAGACAGGACTGTTTGGATTTTAAATATAATGAAAAGTAACTGACAGGTTTTAAGCAAAAGTATGACATGATCTGATTTATGCTTTAGAAAGATCAGTCTGCCTTGCAGAGAGAATGGAGTATGAGCGGTAAGGGTCAAGGCTGAGAGACAAGGTGTTAGATGTCCAGGTGTCAGATGATGAGCTTAGACTGGGGTTTTATGGTGATGATGGACACAGGTAGTCAGATGCAGGCCACATTATGGAGACAGTGTTTCTAGGGTTTGCTGAGAGGTTGCTGAGCTGTGGGAAAGGAAGAAAGGAACCAAGGATGACTCTGGGGCCTAACTTAATAAGTGAGAGTGTAGGGGGTGCCTTTTACAGAAATGTGGAACCTTTAAAGGAATAGGTTTCAGGAAGCTAATCAGTGTTTTTGCTTAGGCATACAATGTTGTGAATGTTTACTAGATGCATACAAAGCAATATTGAGAAAGCATAGAGCAGTGGTTCTCAACCTTGGCTGCACATTAGAATCACCTGGGAATCTTTTTAAAAATCCTGATTTCTGGGCCTCATCCTCCGGAAATTCTGTTTCTTTGTTACTAATGTTGTGGCCCCCCTTCATAACAAAGAAACAGAATTTCCGGGGGATGAGGCCCAGAAATCAGGATTTTAAAAAGATTCCCAGGTGATTCTAATGTGCAGCCAAGGTTGAGAACCACTGGCATAGAGGCTGAAGCTGAGAGCAGCTCAGAACTTGTGATTCCATATGTAAGATTCATGAACATTTAGATTAATGCCATGCAGCTGGAGGACATTTCCTAAGATGAGAGTTTGGAGAAGAGATTGCCTCTCAGTAAATTACTGCACATGAGGACACCGAGAAGTGGACGCTGTAGGGGGGCTTGAGGATGTGGCAGCACCTGAGAGATCCTGCCCAAGGTGGATCTTATGTCCAGGACTCCCAACTAAGTCACAGATTTCTGCCCTGGACATGGCAGAGGAACCACACTGATGGTGACAGGTCAGCACTGAATAAGTCCCTATTCTTGGCACAGCCTCAAGGGGGAGAATTTGCCTTTCAGGTACCCTCAGCTCTCCAAGAACTTCCGAAGAACATCTGAAATTCCCATGAGCTAGACAAGGAGGAGACACTCAACAACCAAAACCAAGTTGATCTAAAGAAAATAATGAAATAAGATTTGCTTCATGCGGCCTGAGATTTGCACTCAGTTACATTCTGATTCTAATCTCTGATCATGTAAATGCACTTCTCTGCCTAATGGAGAGTCTTTTGCTCATCATTTTCCTGTTCCCAGGGAATGCTTACATTTGCCTAGTCGACCAGTTTGGGATGATCTTTTAAAGAAATACATTTTCTGCATAGTGATGAGTTAAGGAAGCATCTCTCTGCCTGGAGTCCTGAACCTGACACAGTTAACATGGTGAAGCTGGCTGTACATTTAATCAGAGGTAGTTAATTTGATTTTCTAAAATTAGGCAGAGCATCGGTTTGTCATTAGGTCTGAGAATTGCTGCATTTCTGAAGTCACTCTGCATACCCCACAAGGGCTTTATGGGATGTGAATAGTAACAACCTATGGATAAATTGATGATAATGAGCATCTAAATGTTCTGTGAGGGGAAAAGGAAGAAAAAAATCCCTGATGAGCCTGAGTGGTGACTTATGATGACCAGAATTTTTAAAATTTATGATCATTACAACATGAAAAAATAATTATGAATAATAAAAAATCTGTTACAATAATTAGCCGTAATGAATGCTCATGGTGAGTTAAATGAACTGGAACAATTTAAGGCAATAGTACATAATTTGAATTTTGTGTATTGTCAGATCATTTTATCATTAGACAGAGAAATAGGCAGAAGAGAGAAAAATAAAGAGGCAGGAGGTGGATAGAAAGTAAAATAAACAATAAACTGTTCAGCTTACTGTATTCTTGTCTCCTAAAAAAAGTGAAAAATGCTATATATTGAGTTTTTAAAATCTTGACATGAGTTTTTGCAGTCATTCAGCTTCTTTTGTGAAGGTATCCATAGTGTGAGAAAGTAAATGATTATCGGTGTAGTAAATGTTCCAATCTGACAAACTTGAGTTTGAACCTCCACCTGCCTTTGTACATAACATAGGTACCTTCTTTAACTGCCCCAAGTGTCAGTTAAATTCTTAAAATGAAATAAAAACAGAGACTGCCTAAAGTTATGGAGAGGAGTGGATATGTCACAGTAACAGGTAACTCTTAGTGCTCATTATGTACCTGGCATTCTCCTAGGTACCTTCACATAAACTAAGTCATTTCATTCTCCTGACAACCCACATCAGTAAGGACTGTAATGATCTCTTTTACAGATGAGAAAACGGAGACACAAAGGGATGGACTACAAAGAGTAAGTGATGGTGTGGCATTTGGTACCCAGGCAGTTGGTCTCCAGAACTCACAACTGCTCCAAGCAGCCTCCACATCAGCACAGAACCTGGGACAAGATCAATAAAGCCAGGTATGTCCATTTTTCATAGTGCCGTTGTGGCACGTGAGAGAGCCTGCATTTACATAGGTGAGCGAGCCTTGTTGTAATTGATTCAACCCTTCAGGCTGAAGGGCAACTTTTGGGGATGGTTTCCGAGTTTCCCTAGTGTAACCAGTCCTGTCCAGTAGGGAGCACTGTGTGTGAGATGCAAGGTTACTGAAAGTGACTTCCTCAGTTGGAGGGTAATGAGTAGCCCCTAGAAGCAGGTTCTTCCTGACACTGAGCAGGATCAGAGGGTCATCCCTCATCAACTCCTCATCTGGGCTACCTGGCATGACCGCCACCCAGCCAATCCCCATAGAGGACTCTCTTTGACTCAGATGGTGAGACTTTCCTGTACTCAGATTCAGGGCTCTGGATAGGGCCAGCGTGGTAATAAGGGGTGAAGGGTGGTGTCCTGATTTGCTCAAGTCTCCTTTTCTCTTCTTGGGCATTATTTGCACGTGAAATTGCATATGCACTCCCAAATGGTGTTCACTTAGATAATATTGGAAGAGATACCCATTTTATCTCTTCATTTGTGAAAGTGAGCATTGAAATTAGAATCTCATTCTCATTATCCTGTTTTGTTACTTCTGCATATTTTTAGTATATATGGAGCCTTGTCAGTTAGGAGTGTCTTGGATTTTCTGTGTCCTGGGAGGAAGCTGTCACAGTTTACACTGAGTTAAAGGTATAGGAACTATCCTGATGTGGATGGGCTGACCCTCTCCTTTGTGTGGAGACATAGAGTAATTTCAAAACCAAAACATAGAATGAGCCAACATTAAGTGGGATTCCTTGCCCTGTACATTGGCCCCCTTTCCTGGGTGCACATTCTTTTTCTTTAGAAAGGAATGCAGTGGCTGGGAACCCCAGCCCTGTACCCACGTCCCACCTATTTCTTGCTTTCCCCAGGTCCCCTTGTTGGCTCACCCCCTCCCATGCTTCTGTTTGCACTCTGCTGGTCTGCCTGCTGGAATTTAGCAAATTACTGTGCACACAAATGGAACTCCCCTCTTCTGAACCCCCCAGTTAGTTCCTAATCTCCCCCTGGAACTCCCACCCTGCCCTGCACCCTGGGGGAAGTGGGTGGCTTATTTCCCTCCTTTCCCCTTTGGAGGATATGCCTCTACCTTTCAGACAAATGCCTCTAGGCTAAACAGGAGCCCACAGGAATTTGCTTCTGAAGAAAAGAGAGAACAGAGAGGCAAAAGGGAGAAAAGTTCTCTTCCTGCAGCATTTTCCTTTAGGCCAACTAAGTCCTCCCCCCACCCCGCCCCAAGTTCCCTGGGCAGAGCCACATGGCTGAGTTTACGGCACCACATCACCTGAATCTATTGATATCAAGTCAGACAGGAAACCAGCCTGGGATTCACTGAAAGGGCATATTTGTTACCCAGTGGTTGCTCAGGTCTTACATATGAAATGTTGTGTTGGTTTGATTATAATCAGAAAGGATTGGGTTTCTTTAGCATGCATAGGGGTCCTTGCTCATAGCCGGAGTTAGCTTCAGGCAAAACAGAAATATGGGAAAAAAGATAGCCCTGGGTAGCCAATTATTTCATGTCTCTAAAAAGAATTATTTTCCTTTAATTTTCTTGTCAATTGCTTTGTTGAGAGAGAGAGAGAGAGAGAGAGAGAGAGAGAGAGAGAGACAGATTCAGCTAATTGCTTAACATTTGTAATCAAGCAAGATATTCAGTTAATTGCTTAAAAATTTAGTCAAGCAGTGAGGGCATTTGTCTTTGCAGAAGCAATGGATTTTAGTGGAGTTCCAGGGACCAAAAGAATACTTGAGATTCAACTTCCAGTTTTGTGACTTTCTCAGAAGACCTCCTGAAACCATTTTATTCCTAGTTTACAAATTGGGGCTTCTTTAAAAAGCAATATATGGTCAGGTTGTTTGAACTGACTTTAATCAAAGGGTTCAAAGTCCCATGGTCCAAGGTCTATATTTGTTGTTTTTACATTAATTGTGTGTGTTTGTCAATTCTGGGTCAAAGAGAATTTTTGTCTAAACCAAATACTTTCATGTAAGGCAAGGACAGTCGGACATCAAAGTACAGTATGTATCCCCCCGACAGGAGTGGCTTCAAACTACTTCTTTTGATAACATTCTGCCTGACATGTTCAGTGCACCCATCACATCAACGCTGGTTCTGTCTTAAAAATATAAAAAAAAATTAAAAACAAAACAAAACAACAACAGCAAAAAAGGAAGACGTTCTTTAATTTGTTTTTCTTGGAAAATGCATCTTTCACTTTTCTCTCCATGTGTATTTTTAAAACCACTGATGCACTTTCAAAAGAGGATTTTTCAATAACCTTGAGTAGAGATATGGAACGTACAATTCTTAGTTTGAACCCACAGGACCTGACAGGTTTAGGGAAAGTTGTTAGAGGAGCTCCCTTTGGGGCATTTCTATAAACTATTTACTGCTGACCTCAGTGGCCATGCTCAGGATGAAAGCCTTCAAACTGCCTTCTCTTCTTGGGCAGTGACGAGCTGCCACAGTGCTCAGAGTGCATCTTCGTCATTTTTTTGTAATCCTCACCTGAGGATATTTTTCCATTGATTTTTAGAGAGTGGAAGGGAGGGGGAGAGACACAGAGAGAGGAACATCGATGTGTGAAAGACACATCAATTGGTTGCCTCCTGCACGAGCCCTGACCAGAGTCTGGGCTGGGGAGGAGCCTGCAACCAAAGTAGGTGCCCTTGCCTGGAATCAAACCCAGGACCCTTTGGTCCACAGGCTGATGCTCTATCCACTGAGCCAAACTGGCTAGGGCAGCACCTTCTTTTTTATAATCACAGCCAAACCCCTGGGTTCTGGCTTTCTGGTGTATCTGCACCATCATCCTATTGCTTACGAGCTGGATCACTGAAATCAGAAGCAAACGACTTTTTTGGAAGCAACCATAAAATACTGATGAAAATGTTTTCATTAATGGAAACACATTATGGATGAAAAATACATAGGTGGAATGTAGGTTTATGGCCCTTCATACTTTGAAATGCCTTTTAGAAGGACACCTTGGAAGTGGAATTTTAGGGCTGCCAAAATATCTGTACTTTGATGTAACTGATGATAATAGCTGTGGTAAAATAAATAGCACACTTCTGAGATTGCATGTGCTTCTTTATATCATAATGGTTTTTGAGCATCCAGTAAATTCCAGATGAATAGTGGGAATATTGGCATGAATAATTACTATCCTCCTGGTGCAAAAAATCTACTGGGACAGGCAGAGAAGAAATCCTGAACTGTTCTAGTAGAGATACATGCTCAAAGGATGCACATTCAAGTTAGAGAGGAGTAATCAGGAGGGCTTCGTGGAAGGGGAAACTGTTGAGTTTACTTTTACCTCTGAAGTATATTTGGGGAAAGCAATATGCAGTGTGAGGCAAAAGTAGATTTACAGTTGTTCATGTGGAAAATAATACAATCATTAATAAATAATAATACAAGAATAAACTCTGTGTTTTACATATTCACAACTATAAACCTACTTTTGCCCACCCTGTGTTGAAATCTTGATAATGTTAGTGTCAACAACTTTGCTTAACAAGCTCTGTTTTTACCTTTTCAGCTAAAATGTTCCTTACTATAGCATGCAATTGGAAAGAGGACTGTGTGTGTGCGTGCGCATGCGTGTGTGTGCGCGTGCGCGTGTGTGATGGCCTTTTTGAAGGAGGAATGGCCCAAGACCCAGGACCTGTCATTGTTGAAAAGCTGTTCAGCTTGCTCCTTGGTCCCTGTCTTTCTCCCTCTCTGTTTTCTGCCCAGGTTGCCTCTTCTCACCAATGCTGTCTGTCATTGGTTGTCTCCAGATGGCACACAAATATCTCCAGACCATACTTTTTCTCTGAATCCCAGACAGATATAGCCTGACATCTTGTCTACATCTTTTCTTTTCTAGAAAATCTTGGAGGAATCTTTGAAATCAAACAGAACTCATTTTGATGAGTGCCACTATAATCCAATTAGGCTTAGCCAGAAACGCCATGTTTTTACCTAACCCACTCATCTCTAAATTCCCTCCACATCTAATGCACCATCAAATTGTGTTGATTTTACTGTGTAAACTGAAATCCGGCAATTTTTCTAACTCCTTTTTTCCTTGCATGGTAATACTTTAGTGAGTGCCAAATCCCATGGCAGGGAGAGTGTGGGAGAGAAAGAAAGGAAGGGGAGGAGGCAAAGTGGAAATAGGGGGCCTGTTACCAAGCTGGCTACAGCATGAGAAGAAAAGATAGGTGCTTTCTTGGTCACATGAGACGTCTCTGGACAGGACTTACAGAACCACTGTGCCTCGGATTAGTCCATCAGGGTGGAAGAAGATGAAGGGAGAATAATGTTTTGGTTGGCACCTTCCCGTCTCCTATTATTCATTGGTAAAGCTTAAGCCATGAGATTTTCTTTTTTCCTTTTATTGCAAATTGGCTTAATGGCATGAGGAGCCAAAAGGGAGCTGGTGGTGGCAATTTTTCTTAATATCTATCACCAAGACTCTTCAAACTACTATAAACCCTTGCTAGTTTGATTACAAAATTATGTTTTAGTTCCTTGTATCAGAATTGTCAGGATTCTTCAGAGAAATATATTTATTTATTTATTTTTAGTAATTGGCTTACACAATTGTGAGGCTTGGCAAGTCTGAAACTCATAGGGAAGGCCAGGTGGCAGGCTGGAAACTCAAGCAGTGTTGATGTTAGAGTCTTGCCTCTGAAATCTGTGGGGAAAGCCATCAGGGTAGAAACCTGGGCGATATTTCTATGTAATAGCCTGGAGCCAAAATTCCTTATTCTCTAGGAAACCTCAGTTCTTCCTCTCATGGTCTGCAACTGATTAGATGAGACCCATACACATAGGGGAGGGTAATCTCCTTTATTTAAAATCAACAGATTATAGATGCTCATCACATCTACAGAATGCCCTCAGAGCAACACCTAGATGACGATTTAGGTGTGGACACTAACTGGACACCACATCCCAGCCAAGTTGACACATCAGATTTAACCATCACACCTCTAAGCTTTCTAATTCCTTCTCAGTACTGCAGCCAGAGTTAAGTTTTCAAAGCATACATTGGATGGTGTCATGTTAACTTACACCTTAAAAACTTTAAATGTTAAAGGTACTCTTCCTGGTCTGCAAAGTGCAGCAAGGCTGTCTATTTGAGCTATAACTTTATTTCCCACATGCTTACACTCTGTGGCCAGTCCCAGTAGCTTTTTATATTTCTTTGGTTGAACCTGCTACAGGGATTTTCCATATTTTTTTCCTTCTAAATGGAATCTTCTCCGTGTTGGGTTCATTCTATGCAACCATATTATAGCTCAATTGCTCCATGTTCAATAATATTTTCCTGACTTCCTTGACAAGGTCAAGTGTGTCAGATGCTCTTACAGTGCTATGAACTTCTTTGTAGTGTGTTCTAATATCTATCTATTCATGTTAGTGTGATTACTTGATTAAAGTCTGACCCACTTCTAAACAGTAAACTAGTAGTTCCCTAAGAACAGAGAGTATATGTTTCTGCTTATGATGGCATCCTCTGCATTCACACACTGCTAGGTTAATAGTAGATACTCCACACTCACTGAAAGAAAGAAGAAATTAATATGAATAAATAATTTATTGGACAGCTTTTTTTACAATAAACATTGATTTGTGTGACCCTCTCTTGTTTTGCTATTTTATCACCATGCCCAACATTTTACTAGGGATGTGAAAATTTTCCCCTTGAGAAATTTAGCTTAGAGATATTGATGCAATAATAATTAAACGGCTGGCCCTAAGACCGAGAGTTCAGTTAATAGAATTAACGTTGTTGATTATGTATTGCCTCTAGCGAGGCAATACAATTAGTGAGGCAGCTGTTGGAAGAGAGATGAGTTGGGTACCTAGTATGAAAGAGACCATGTGGCCCCTAAAAGGTGAAGATAGTGGTTTCAGTTGCCAAATTTTTGGGTTATTTTTTTCTTTGCTTTAAGTTTGTAAATACCTTTACTTAATCCTTGGATTCTAAGAAATTTCTGTATCCATGTAATAAATCACAACTTTTCTCTTTTAATATTTAGGTTAATTATTTTGGAGCTTTTACTCCAAAGGAACTCTGAATTAACCATATGCCAGTGGATGCTCTGGCAGAATTACTTACTACCTGCCTTTTTAAAAAATAAGTCTTTATTGATTTCAGAGAGGAAGGGAGGAGACAGAGATAGAAACATCAACAATGAGAATCATTGATTGGCTGCCTCCTGCACACCCCCTACTGGGAATGGAGCCCGCAACCCAGGCATATGCCCTTGACCAGGATCAAACCCATGACCCTTTAGTCCACAGGCCAATGCTCTATCCACCGAGCCAAACCAGCTAGGGCAACTACCTGCCTTCTTGACCTTTTCCTCCTGCCCTTTCTCTCTTCACTGTTCTCTCACTATAAAGAACAACAGTAAAGGGAAAATGTTGCTGGCCTAATCTAAGAGTGAACAAAACACTCTGGTGG
Source organism: Myotis lucifugus (assembly GCF_000147115.1). Lineage (NCBI taxonomy): Eukaryota > Metazoa > Chordata > Mammalia > Chiroptera > Vespertilionidae > Myotis > Myotis lucifugus. Next base: position 793,182 of record NW_005871195.1, read on the forward strand.
GGTTGATTAAGTAAAATAGAAATAAAGCATGCAAGGGAATGAACATACAAACAAAGCAAAAATAACCAGATTAGAAGATTTGAACCTGCAGAGCACTTCTAATTATAAAAAGACCTTAATGTATGTAAAATTTTATATAATGTTACAATTTTATACTTTGAGTCAAAGATCAATAGACTCAATTGTTTTTGTAGTAGTAACTACTGAAAGTTACAAACACTTTTAGAGATGGAACCAAATATACTGGTATAATGACCCTGTTCTGATGATAATTACAGTTTCTAATATGTATATCTATATCTGCCAATACATTTTAAATTCTTACAGAACAAGGAGTATGTCAATTTTTCATTTTTATTCTGAGGGCCTAGTACATAGTAACTCCTCAATAAGTATTAATTGCTTTTAATTAAATTAAAAACATGGAATTTATTAGAATAAAATAACCTTTGAAGTGCATTATAAATTACAAACCAAAACAAGTTAATATTTTAAAATATGAAAATATAAATTATTTCTAAATTGATCTCATAAAAGCCATGTATCAAAACTATAGAATCTCTAATATTTTTTATTTTTAAGCAAGCAACAGCTATGCAAACTGTTTCTAAATGTTAAGAACCTATTTGTGTAGGGTAAGTAATTTACCATGTCTGACACTGAACAGTAGTTTAACTGACCCCTCACCCTTCAAACATCTGGTATGTCTCCAATAAATAGGGCAGCATAAAAGGTAATATAGAAGAAAAACTTGCTCAGGGGTTTAGGGATATACGTTTGTTGGGATTATGGATGTATATGCTTTTAATCATGAAAGATTATGAACATATAATCAGAACTTTTTATTAAAAATATAAAGAGCTTCTGCACAACCATTGGAATTAGAAATTGAATCCATGAGCTCCAAGGGCAAGGCAATTTTCATAACAATAACAGCTTCCATTTGAGGAGAAGTTTTATTTCTCCAGGCACGATGACAGGCAGATAGAGTTCATTACCTTTCATCCTTAAAATCATCTTAAAAGATAGGTATGGTCCTCCATTTAATTATTAAAAAAAACAGAAGTGGTAAGAGTAGAACACACTGGCTGCAGGTCACAGATCAGAAACTAGTGTAAGAAGCTTTGACTTCAGGTCTGACAGATGCTAAGGCACATGTTCTTTTTGCTACCTAACTTGTAGAGTTGTTGGGAGACTAAGATGATGATAATTTGAACACTTTACATGTATTAACATATTTAGTACTTTCAGCAACCCTATGAGAAAATTGAGGAACAGAGAAGTTATATGACTTGGCCAAAGGCTAACAGCTGACCTGTGAGACATAGCTCTTAAGCATAGAGCTACTGTACATAGTTTTTCTTAAAACAAGATGCATTATGGATGGCTCCTAGCTCAAAGCATGACACATTTTAGGCACCAAATAAATGTAAAATCCTCTCTTTCCATATTTCTAATGCCTACCATAGAGTGAACACACTATTTTGTTAAATGAATCATGAAAATGATATTACATGTACATTAAGTATAGATATATTTAAAAACAACCCAAATACTAGGTAGGCGAAGGATATAGCCCCTCAGACTATTGCTTTATTTGACATTTCAGCCTTCCCATTTACAAGAGAGTTATGATTTTCTGTCTTTAGGTTTATAAAAATACCTGGCACAGTCATCACTTTTGGGTTATGTCTGTTTCATAAACTCTTGGAGTTGGGGCATTTTCATCTACATGCCAGGCAATTTATGATTACTCTTTGTTTTATGACCTTTCCGTTAGTATGCAATCTATTTGACAGTGCTCATCCAACACCTATAGCAATTTTGCCTAATACGAAAGCAAGTTTTCCTGAGACACTAAGTTGGGCCTGAATAAATCAAATATAATCCAATACTTCTGCAATGCTTCCTTAATCGAGTTATCTTCAAATGGTACTACAAAAAGAGTCATGTTTTCTGGTATGATTTGTTTCTTTGGAAATCTATGCTAATTCCAGCTCACGGTCTATTGCTTTTTCTGTACTAGACCATTTTTATGAATAGGTAGTTCATCATTCTAGTGAAGCTAGAAATAAATATGCTTATGTAGAGAAGAGTTTTCCCACCATCTTATGATCTTATGGCAGATCATTGAACTTCATCATTTACCTTCATTTAATTGAGATAAAATTGGTATTGAGACCATTTAGGATATTTTTTTATTTGGTTTTTAGTTATTTTCTGTCCCTCTCACAAACATATACAATTGAGCATTAATGTGTATATTCTTTGCTTCCCTTTACATAGAATATCTGTTTGTGAGGGCTAGAGGTAATGATTTTTATAACTATCTACACTAATAAAAGAGAAAAATGGTAATTGGCGTACGACCGCTACCCTTCCCATTGGCTAATCAGCGTATCCTTATGCAAATTAACTGTCAGCCAAGATGGCGGCCGGCAGCCAGGCAGTTGGAAGCGAACATGAGGCTTGCTTGCTCCAGTGACTGCAGACTCCAACGTTCCCCGCCTGACTTGCCGGCCTCTGAGCTGGCAGTTTGAAACATTCTAACAAATATAGCCTGCCGGGATCTCAGAGCTGAAGTTATACAATGTTTCGATTATAGAACGGCAAACAAACCAGCAGCGGAAGCCTCAGAGCTAGAGCCAGAGCTAAAGCTGGCCCAGAAGAAAAAAAAAAAAGAAAAAAAGGAGCGGTTGGGAGCTGGGAGCTTCCGTCAACAACTGCCAGCCTGAAAGCAGCCCTCAGCCCCTCACCCAGACTGGCCAGGCACCCCAGTGGGGACCCCCACCCCGAAGGGTGTGTGACCAGCTGCAAACAGCCATCATCTCCTCATCCAGGCTGGCCAGGCACCCCAGTGGGGACCCCCACCCTGATCCAGGACACCCTTCAGGGCAAACCAGCCGGCCCCCAGGCCTCTATCCTATATAGTAAAAGGGTAATATGCCTCCCAGCACCGGGATCAGCGGAGCCGAGAGCCTCCTGGCACCAGATCAGCATGACAGGGTGCAGTGCCCAAACCCCCTGATCGCCCTGCGGCTCTGTGTGTGACAGGGTGTGGCATCCCAACCCCCTGATCGCCCTGCTCTGTGTGTGACAGGGGGCGGTGCCCTAACTCCCCTATCAGCCCTACTCTGTGCGTGACAGGGGGGGAGCTCCCCAACCCCCTGATGGGCCCTGCTCTGTGCGTGACGGGGGGGGGGGGGCAGCGCCCCAACCCCCTGATTGGCCCTGCTCTGTGCATCACAGGGGGTGGCTCCGCAACCTCCCCATTGACCCTGCCTTGAGTGTGATAGGGAGCGGTGCCCCAACCCCCCAATCAGCCCTACCCTGAGCGTGACTGAGGGTGGCATCACAACCTCCCAATCCGCCCTGCTCTGTGCATGACAGGGGGCGGCGCTCCAACTCCCCAATTGGCCCTGCTCTGAGCCTGACCAGGGGCTGCACCTAGGGATTGGGCTTGCCCTCTGCCACCCAGGAGCAGGCCTAAGCCAGCAGGTCGTTATCTCCCGAGGGGTCCTAGACTGCGAGAGGGCACAGGCCGGGCTGACGGACCCCCCCTTCCCCCCCGAGTGCACAAATTTTTGTGCACCGGGCCTCTAGTTGTAATATAAAAGTATTACAATATTTTTACAATATTTTTACTGTGTGTACTATAAGAAGCACAGAGTAGGTGCTCAGCAATTTTAGTTGGTTTATATTGTCAGTCAAGTGAACCAACAAAAAGTCCTTCTTTTCAACATGAACTACTTAATATGCCTGTCTGTATCCCAATAATGTACACTTAAAACAATTTCTGTTGGAGGAGTGTGTGTGTGTGTGTGTGTGTGTGTGTGTGTGTGTGTGTATTTAATTTGGCCTCTTTTTTCACAGTGTTAGTGGAAAAGTTATTTAACATCTATTGAGTTTTAGGGTCTTCATCTATAAAATGGGACAGTTATTCCTGACTCACCAACAATAAAAAGGTTGAACTCTGGTTACTTTTCATTTAGATTCTTGCCCTGAATTATGGTGACTCTAATATGCAAGCAATTTCTGTATTTGGGAAATATCATGGCTGCCTATGGTATCTGTATTGCATACTTTATATATTGGATGATTTAGGATTTGGCTTAACTGTTTCAATAAGATAAAAGGGTCTTTTCTTCTTAAAGTAAAATTTCACTAAAATAAGTAGGTCACAGTCTCAATTCCATGACATTTCTTAGGTACTAACATTCCTTTTCTCTTGTTTCTCTGTCATTCCCTGGGGTGTTTCTTTGTCTGCTTTCCCAATGGCCACATCCCAATCCTTGAGAAAGAGGGAAGAGGACAGAGAGAACAAGAAACTTCCTTGTGAGGACATCACCAAAGTGTTTAACATATCATTTCCATCACAATTCACTAGCCAGAACTTAGTCAAGAGGTCTTAACTAGTTGGTAGGGGGACTGGGATATATATTCTTTAACTAGCAGGCTTATTTATTTATTTACTTTTATATATTTTATTTTTGTTGTTGACCTTATTACAGATGTCCCCCTTCACCCCCTTTGCCCACTTTCACCCAGACCCCACCCTCCTCTCCCTTTGGCACACAGACACTGTTGTCTGTGTCCGTGGGCTATGCATATACATTCTTTGGCTATTCTCTTTACCTTCTTTCATCTCATCCATCCCAACCACCTCTCCTCTGACCTCTGTTAGTCTTTTCCATATATCTATGCCCCTGGTTCTATTTTGTTCTTCAGTTTATTTTGTTCATCAGAGGCTCAATTATTTAATGGAAGTTATCAGAATGGATATTAGGGAGTAATTAGCAATCTGTATCTTATTCATCCATTCAATAATTCTCTATGGGTGACCTTAGTGTCTATCTTCAATGCGT
>NW_005871195.1:798146-887376 GCF_000147115.1 Myotis lucifugus
TAGATTGAGGAGGAAGGATGATACAATCAAGTCAGCTCTGCACCAGGCTTTCAGTTCTAAACAGAAGGGAAAAATTGCTACTCAGTGTTGCTTGCAACCCATCATAAAATAGGCAGCTACCGTATGTACGAGCTATTGGCAAGCTTATGTTTTAGAGGCAATCTTGTGTGAGATGACATAACAGAAAGAAAATTAAATCATTGAAAGTAGTAGCTAGAGTTAGGCCCTTAGGAGGGGAGGGGGGAATCCAAAAGCATGATTATTTTTTCAATTACTTGATTACACAGGTTTTAACGTTTCTCCTATATGCCCTGAATAGTTGAAATCTCCATTCTTTTAAAACATTTTTAAAACATTTTTAGTTTGAGAGAACAATCCTGGAAACACAAGTAATATAAAATTACATGCAAGACAAATTCTACCCTGGATATGTGAGGATGACAAGATAATAAAAAATGTAGTAGCAAAAAGATTGGACAAAGCCTATCTGTTTGCCAAAATGTTGCAGTCAGATCTCCACACACCATGAAATTGTTTAACAATTGTTCTGGATAAATAAATATATGTTTGGAAGGACTGCTTACACAATGATTTGGGAGCTTTCTATGAAAATGACAAGAAAATTTAGGTGAGAGGAAAAATTCTTTAGGAGAAGTTATAACTAGAATACTAGGGAATATATCCATGCATGAAGATGACTTATTCAGCAGTACATGATCACAGCCCTTACTCTCCCCATTCATGGGAAGATGTTTCTAAGCATCCCCAAATACTTAAAAATAATCTTAAATACTTCTTTTAGACATTAAAATTTCTAAATCAGCCATCTAACCTTATTTTAGAGTTCTTGCTTTTTACATTTTATTTTTGCTTTTGCGTTTTTACTATATTAGCAAGACTCAATTAGATTCCACTGGGGTTAACACTCTTATTTTACCTAATGCCCCCTATACCCCCTTAAAGAAAGTTTGCTATAGGCTTCAGTAGGTAACATTGGAAAGAAGACGGGAGGTTATGGTTGGAGGCAACAAGTATTCCACACAAAGAACCTAGAATTTGAAAATAGAGGATGTTCCTACAAACATCATGGCTTGAAAATCTGATTTGATTTCTTTGGTGCAATTAATTGATTAACAGCAGAGACAACAAAAATAATGATATGACCTCACCATCTCAAGTTACAGTCATCACCTCTATTCTTGTCCTGTGAATGCCCCCACCCACCAATGAATAAATTCACAATCCTAGTCTAAGTGGCCTTTGGAAATTCTTTCCTTGGTCATCAGTCAATATTTGAGTAATAAACACTCAGCAGGCCATGTAATATGTTAATTTTCTAGTCTGCATAGTGTGCAGAATTAAGCAAAACATTTAACTATGATGATGGGAAAGTGGATTTAGGACTTATAAGATTAATTTTAGTGATTTATAAAATGTGCATTGGAATAGGTATATTTATCTTGTGTTTGAGGCTATCTGAAATTCCCACCATTTTATCCAGTACTTTGGGTAAGGCTGTGCATTCCTGTGCATAGGCTGCCATGGCAGAACACCACAGACTGGCCTGCCTAAACAACAGAAACACGATTTTTCCTCAGTACTGGAGGCTGGAAGTCCAATATCAAGGTGCCAGCAGGTTGGTATCTGGTTAAACCTCTCTGGATTGCAGTTAGCTGCCTTCTTACTGCATCCTCTCATGGCCTTTCCCATTGTGTGCACATGGAAGGAGAGAGAGAGAGAGAGAGAGAGAGAGAGAGAGAGAGAGAGAGAGAGAGAGAATGTCTCTTTATAAGGGTACTAGCCTATCAAATTGGGCTCTACCCTTATGGCCTCATTTTAACTTAACTAAATGTTAAATGTCTATTTCCAAAAACAGTCACATTGAGGTTTAGGAGCTTCAACATATGAATATTGAGGGAAAAGAATTCAGTCCACAACAAACTGTGTTCCCCCAAAACACTGAGAAAACAAATCTATATCTTGAGTGAAGGAAGCCAGAGACTTGAAAATATCTACTCAACTAGGACAGTTTTATCATATTTATTAGCTGTCATTTTAAAATCACAAAGCAGGATTTCGGTAGTATGGTTCACATGACAAAGGTTTTTTTGATGGAGGTGGTATAATAGCTTTAGAAAATACATTACACCATTTGTAGGAAGGGACAGTCTCATAGGGACACATATAATAGATATGAGGAACAGGATGCAGAAATGAACTATAGGAACCGTGTTTGACCCATTCTTGCTTCTTTGGCATAATCCATCTGCCTTTTTACTCCTTGGCTAACATGAAAAGAGTAAATTCCTAAATAAATATGTGTTTGGAAAGATTGCTTACACAATGATTTGGGAGCTTTCTTTCTAGGAAAATTACAAGAAAATTTAGGTGAGAGGAGAAACCTTGCCATTCTCTTGATCCCCTCCTTGGGTCTCATTGTCAGTATCCTCAGTATTCTTGATCTCTGACATATGATCCTAATAAACATTGTTCTAATTTCTTGGGCATGTTCACTGAAATCTCTATTAGACATAACATTTAAAAAATAACTTAATATGCTCATTTAAATATAACAGTTGATAATATTATTCCAAGTACTCATCTATAAAGACATTAGCTGACCTTCCCTAAGGACTGGCAATGTCCCAAGTGCTTTCTATTCATCTTTTCATTATATTCTAAACATTAAATTCTTTATTATCTCCATGCTCTTCTGGTAGTGAACCTAGATTGCTTACATTTAGCCAGTATCCCTTGTTATTTTGCCAGATTCTTGTCTCAGAAAACAGGTTGTACCTATCCTTTAGGATAGAATCCTATATAATAAAAGCCCAGCAACCATAATGGCATAACAATCAGAATGACCCTTTGACCAGTCGCTATGAGGTGCATTGACCACCTCTCAGTCCCCCCCCCGCCCCGCAGCCCACAGGCTACGATTGCCAAATGGCGAATGGGGAACCAGGGTGGGTGGTGGCGGGGTGGGCCTGGGGACTGGCGAGTGGGCAGAAGATGGCCCTGATCGCAGGCTAGGCTTAGGGATCCTACCCATGTGTGATTTCATGTGCTGGGCCTCTAGTTTAGGATATAAAATTGCAGAGACACAGAATGGAAGAATGCTTCAGATATGAGTCCCCACAACACAATGGTACCACAGCAGGTGGCCAGTTCAACAGAAAACATCCATCAGGCTCATTTGTTTGGTGCTAAGTAATAAAGACAACTGCTTGATGGGGTGGATTTTCCACTTGACATTAGGTCGCTGTTGTTTATCGCTGTGAGGAGGAATGCATGTGTGTGTTTCTGCAGACCTGCCGGCTCCTCTAAGGGCACCTCACACCTGCACAGTGCAGGCTGCTCATCTGTTTTATTGTGGCTGCACATCAAGGCCTCCCTTTTGTTTGAGTACCCAGGAATTTTACTGACAAACATACCTGCTTAGAGTGAAAGGGTATTTTAGACATATAATTCTGCCTTCAGGTTCTTAATCTCTTCAGAACATATTTCATTGCTCATTTAATATAGCCTGAATTATATTATTTAGAATTTGGTTCAATGAAATGTAATCTACAAGTCATTTCCAGCAACTATTAATTATATTATATTTCCAGCAACTATTAATTATATTATATTATATTAATGTATAGTATGTATGTTGAATGAGTGCCTAATATGTGTCTGACATTACACTAAGATGATAAACTATGTAATGTTAAAGTGATGGGCTATGTCATGTAATCTGAATGGTAAATATTTGTTACCTTCATTTAAAGATTCAGAGACATGCATGCACATACCCATGTCCTTTCCAGGGTGAAGGAGCTTATAAATGGCAGTCAGTGCTGGGATTTAAAGCCAGGGCTGACAGACAACAGTTCTGATAGGTTTTACCATATTCTATGGTTTCTCAAATGATTTAGGCTTTTCCAAGTTAAGAAATGTGGTCACAGGTGACCTCAGCCACTATGCTTAATTTCCATTCTGATGTATAAAAAGTTTGTTTATTTGCTCCCTTTATGGTTTCCTCTATTTTCTAATAATATGTCCAAATTGCTTTATATGTTTATGATAGAAGTAAAAAAACTCATGTCTTCTTTCTATGGATAAGAAGTTTTCCTTGTCTTGTATAAAAGGACACCAGACAAAATTCTGATTAGAATTTTCTTGAACCATGTTAAAGGAAAACCGAAGATATTAATTTTTGTCATTTAAATTTAAAGGCACTTTATGCTCTTGAAGATTAGGGATTTGGATTAAACCCTTGGCCCTGGTTTTCATCCCCAGGCTTGACTGTGATATCAGAATGATTGTGTGTGCAAATTTCATGAATGATTGAGCATATTTGGGTGTTCCTACAAGCTTTTAGGTCTATGGACTTTATATCTGTCTTTCTAAATGAATGTGCATTTCTGTATGAGTATCTGTGAGTCTGTTTTATTTGTTTTTTCCTCCAGAGAGATGATCTTATTTCCTCTGAGGTCTAAAATGCAGTACGGGTACCTTCTAATATTTAAGAAAATTAAAATCCTGTTTCAAGAGAATTTACATTAACCCTCCTATTTGTCAATATTTTACAGGTCCCAATGCCCACTTGTTTTTTGTTGTTGTTGATTTTTTTACCAACACCAGAAACAGCCTCAGAGCCAATTTTCAGAAATTTTACTTTGAAATTTTTATTTGATCAGCAGCCTCAAGATCTGAAAGGGATTACACCCCCCCTTCTTGTTTCTCGAACTAGCATAAATAATCCTCTTTGTGATAATACCATCTCCCAGAGCGCTTGTTTATCATAAGGGGACTCTTGTTTCCATGGACTAATGCACTCAGAAGCTTGGCTGACTTTCTGATGCAAATGTCAGGCAGGAACCAGGTCTTTGCGTTTCCAGCCAAATTGCTTCGTTTTTATAACACTGTGCTTGATTTATAGGGGTCTTTGAAATATTGAAATTGCCCCCTGCACTAAAGAAGTGCAACGTGTAGGCATTTTAGTATAGAAACATTAATAAGAATAATTTATAGGGGAAATGGGTTTCAGGGTTTTGGAAAATGCTCAACTCTTTGAGCAAAATATGGCAGCGTCAATGCACAACACTGACATTCTAGCGGGAGGTGCATATATTGCGGGATAACCAGAGGCAATCCCAAGAGAATGTCATAATTTCCTCATTTGGATTTAAATAACCGTTATAGAAAGAGAGGGGGGAAAAAGAAACATAAGTAGTCAATTTATTTTTGTTTTCCTTGCAGTATGCTTCATTTTTAAATTGACAAATGGTTCTCAGTGATCATCAACCATGTGCTTACACAGAAATAGGGTTTGTATCTCAGTCAGGCATTTAACTGGGGACCACAGTTCTGTCTACATAGGAAGTGGGGAGGATGGAGAATGGAACTAATTTATTGTATATATTCAATATGCCAGGAACAGAGACAGACAGCTTACATATCTTTTAAAATTTCATCCCCTCCATGTAATGGGAGAAATGGATGTATGGGTGTTAGCGTTCGCATGTCATTGCTAGAAGTCAGAGAGGCAAAATGACATGCCTAATGTTTCATGGTTAGTAAACCTTGGGTTGAAAATGCAATTCAGAAAGTGTGTTGGTGAGAAGAAAATAGAGTAAAATAATAGATTAAAGAAAAACACATTTATTTTATAGGTAGTTTTAAACCACCAAAATTTTACTACACTAAAGATGTAAAAAATTATGCTTTTCCAAATACATGACGTTATCTCAATCCTGATTGGTATGTTGCTGTTGTGGGGACCGGGCGTGGGTTCTGGGAACATGATTTTCATGCCTCTTCAGAGTAGTTTCCTATGGTATTAGGTATCACTTTAATGGTTTTATGACCATTTAAACGGTATAGGGGTTCTTTCAAGATGTTTTAATCAAGGACTGTGTTTGACAAGAGACACATGGCAATAAACACTCAAGTAGAAGGTAGAAAGGAGAGTAAGAAAAAAGTAGAAATGTAATGGAAGAACAACATCAACAACAAAAAGAGCACAGGGAAATTGAGGAACAGGAGGGGAGAATGTTGATTCCATCCAGTGCCCCAAAGACCTAGAATGCTGCTGCTTCTGGGTAATTTTATTTTACTTATTGTGTTTAATCATTTTAGGGGATCATTATTTTTTAACGCTGTCTATGTACCAGCCTTTGTTCTGAATAATGGAGATGCAGAGTGCCCTGACTTCAAGGAGCTGATAGCCTACTGAGTATGCCAAGATGGGGGTAATTGGGCGTTACTATGGGGGAACCACAGAGGACCTCCTAACCCAAAGTTAAAAGGTCTGGAAGGTTTCTAAAAGGAAGTGACCTTTAAACTGAGTTGAGAAAAGTTAAACTCCGTAAAGAAAAGTTAGGCAAAAATAAGGAGCTTTGGGCTGGGGGCAGAAAAGTGTTCTAGGCACATTCTCTGATGTGTAGTAGCCAATGACAGAGTGAAGTGGGACAGTCAAGGAGATGTGAGTAGTTTGGAATTCCTGGAGTGCCGCATGAAAGGACAGAGGAAGTAGGAGGTAGGACTAATGGGTAGACTAAGATGCTATGCATTCATTCTTTCATTAATGCAGACATTGTTATCACCATTGCAACCATTATGCCATGTATTTATTTACTATTCACAAAAATTGCTTATACCACTATGTGAGTGTTTTATAATGAAAGTTATCCTATATAATAATAGACAAACATGGTAATTGACCGTGCCTTCACTACGCCTCCCCTTGGCTAATCAGCGCGATATGCAAATTAACTGCCAACAAAGATGGCAGCTAATTTGCATATACCGGCTGGGAGCAAAGACTGAAGACACCGTAGAAGGAAGCCAAGCAACGGAGCCGAGGTAGTGGAGACGAGTGAGAGAGAAGCGGCAGAGATGGGCAGGGTAGGAGCCGCAGAGACAGGAGCGAAGCCCTATTCTTGCAGGAATCCTCCTGCAATGGGCCTCTAGTTATTTTATAAGTTCCTAGAAGAGTTTTGGAAAACAATCCTGCATTTCTTCTTTACTCAAACACTCAATAAAACTGACATCGAGGTGTGGGTTTTCCACACATCAGCTAATCCTCTGTGACACCAACTGGATGGCCTATGGTTCAATTGAATTCTGACACTATCTGAAGTTAGCATCAGGACCCAAAGTGAAGTGCTCAGATCCACTATTCAAATGGCAGTTGTAAGTCCCAGGTTGTCACCTGTACTTCTGATTGACTGCCTATACACCAGAGTTCCCATGACCCCGTCCTTGGATTCAGAATGGCTTGCAGAACTCAGGGAAACACTTACATTTATTGGTTTACTATCCTTACTAATAAAAGCCTAAGTGGTCGTCATGCGGTGATGCCCTCACTCCGTCACAAGATGGCTGCGCGCACAGCAGGTGCACACAGGTGGTTGGGGCTGGTCTTGACGATGTGTGCGCAGCATGGAGCCTGCCTGGAAGTCCCGCCTCCTCCCAGCTCTGCGTGGCGAGGCCTGCCTAGGGGTCCGGCAAGGCCTGCTTGGGGTTCCCACCTCCTCCCGGCTATGTGCAGCGAGGCCTGCCTGGGGGTCCCACCTTTGCACAGCGAGGCTTGCCTGGGGGTCCCGCCTCCTCACGACTCCGCGTGGCAAGGCCTCCCTGGGGGTTCTAGGGGTCCCTCTTCCCGGCTCCGAGCGGCGTGGAGGCAGGACCCCTGGCTCCAGCCTACCTCTTTGGGGCAATCCATCCAGGAGTCTCGGTGGGTGGGCGGGGCCTACCTATTTGGGGTGATGGATTGCAGGGCTCCTGCACTGTGACAGGGCACAGGCCAGGCTGGGGGATTCCCCCGCCAAGTGCACAAATTTTGTGTAATGGGCCTCTAGTCCTATATAATAAAAGGCTAATATGCACATTGTCCCCTTGGGAGTTCGACCGACTTGGAGTTCAACTGCTCACTATGACATGCACTGACCACTAGGGGGCGGCATGGAATGAAGGAAGGCCCCAGCCAGCAGCTGGCAGCTGGGGGGAGGAAGGCCCAGATCGGCCCTGATCGCCGGCCAGACCTAGGGAGCCTACCTGTGCATGAATTTTGTGCGCCAGGTCTCTAGTAAAAGACATAATAAAGAACACAGAGGAACAGTTCCATGAAGTGATACATAGGGCATGTCTTTTAATATTGTGGTAGTTCTCTTTCTCTAATTAAAACCTTGTCAGAATAGCCTTAGCATGAAATTTAATTACTTTGGATATAATTAAATTTTATATCTATTATCTATCTATATTTTGCATATATGTTTATATATTTGCATATACACCAATATGCATATAGAGTAGTGAAGTTTCTTATAAAAAGTTGTATGGTTAAAACTTTGAAATAAAGATGAATGAATACATGTCCGGCCTCTAGAATACATTGTCAGTAGATAAGGAAGCATGTTTTCCCAGCTGCATTAATTTGTCACTTTTGCTGACAGACTGGGTACAATAAATTTCCATGCAGAGCAAATCACTCAGAGGCTCATCTCATCCAGAAAATGTCTGCAATTCTTTCTTTTTATGCATAGTGTATGCTATGACTTGAAGAAGAGATTTTGGGTGATATTTGCATCTTCAATTGGAGCCTTTTTTCTTTTGACTTTCTTTAAAAGAGAAGTGCAATGAGAGAGTAGGTAGAAGCTGGAAATAGATAGAAAGTATTAATGCTCCAAGCATGGTTGAGCATGAATGGGGTAGGGCAGGATATCCACTTTGAGAATAGCAAAACCTGTAAAAGTAGAAGGCCTGTGTATAATGAAGCCACACACCTGATAATAACCTTTTAGGGAAATAATGTGCACAGTTCTATGTATTAATCATATTGTGGGAACCATCAGCTGGATTTGCTTTTATTGGTAAGCCTGGTTTATACCTAGTAAAGGGATAGCTCATGCTGAGGATTCTGTGTGGACTATTAAATGAAATAGTAAAATAAACTCAACTTTTTTCTTTACTTTAAAATTCCTTTTATTTTTTTACGTTTTATTGAATTTATTGGAGTGACATTGGTTAATAAAATTATGTAGGTTTTAGTGTGGTGCATTCACACCATGTAATACGACTCAGCCATAAAAAAGAAGGAAATCTCACCCTTTGTGACAGAATGGATGGACCTGGAGAGCATTATACTAAGTGAAACGAGGCAGTCAGAGAAAGACAAGTACCATGTGATTTCACTCCCAGGTGGAATCGAATGAACTCAGCTGTTGTAGGTGTGTGGAGTGTCATTCTTAGTTGAGGCACACAGACTGGTAAAAAAAAGTTCCCTGTGTCTCCCAGTTACTCTACATTTTTGATTGTATGCCTTTTGCAATAAGAATATAAGGACTAACTAATGTGCATGTTCCTCTTTTCTGTCCATTGTCAAGTTATAAAACTCTTCTAGAAATTAAATATTTGACATTAGGTGAGGTAATTAACTAGAGTTTTGGTCCAAGTTGAGAACCCCGATCTTAATTTTTAAAATTACAATATATAAATTTAAAAATGATATACAATTAAAAATTACAATAACTATGCTATCTTACAAAAATGAACTTTTAACTGTTTTCATGAAAATCTTGATCATGACAGGATGTTTGTAGGGTCATCATTTATCGGGGAAAATGGTGCATGTTTCAACCTGAATTTTATAACCAGATTCTGCCTTTAAAAACCAGACTGACTCAAATTGATATTTCCTCTGGATTTGCATTTTGTTTATATATAGGGGAAAGCCTTGGATTCCCTCCTACAGTTGTATTTTATTTCATTGACAGGCAGCTGGGCACAGCGGACAGAGCAGGCTTCATAGACTTTGTTTAACATCCAAGTTCTTCCCTTTCCTTCTGTGTTATTCTGTCTTACTTACTTCCCTGATCCACAGCTTTTTGTTCCAAGTGAAATGTCATATCTACCATATTGAGTTCTTTGTGATTTAGAGAACACTGTTTGTCATGGTGCCGGTGCTCAGTAAATAGTTTCTATCATTGAATTTGCACAGCATGCTACAGCCAGAAAAGGCTTAAAGACTCCTTCCAGATCAATTCAGTGAAACAAAGGGATACCTATATTATCATCTCATTCATATGGAAGGGGAATTGGACTCTCAAGAGTAGTGTGGTTTTTTTTTTTTTTGAGTTCACGGCTAATAAGAACAGAGGTTAGACTTGAATCTATATTTTTGATGTTAAAATCTTTCAACAAATTATATGCTGTTTTTCCTAAAGCCTCCTGTATTGTTAAGGTCCACAATACATGATATTGATGTGTATCAATTCCAGGTGATTTCACAGCAGATTGTGAAGACTTTTATTTTCAAATATATCTAAGAAAGGGGAAAAGACAATATAATACTGGTTACCCTGATCTTCTGGAATTTACAATTAATTTTATATAGCTTAGCTTTGAGTTGCATTTCTCTATGGCATTCTTTTCATATCCAAGTCCAATATTGTATGTGTTGATTTAAAAATTCCATGGATCTATGTGTATGCTTGTGTAGGATGAAATGTTACCTAATAATAATATTATCAGCATGATTACCATTTTATGATGAAATTAATTTAAACCTTTACTCAGCATAGTAGTTTGTGCAAACTAAAAGATAAACACCCTTTAGGTAACTTATTCAATGTGAATTCTTTCCCTTGACCTTTGCATCTTAAGTTTACCTGGAAAAGTCATTTTAATGGACTTAACCATAGCACTTGCCTGGAAATCAGAACTTCTCACAATATCCAATTTTGGCTGCAAGTTTAATACATTAAAAAAATATATGTGTGTCTGAGTAACAGTCATTTGACCTTCTAAACATTTGTAAGTAGGATCCAGACACATCTAAGCCTTTATTTCCTCCAAAGGGACCTTAACATTCTCAAGTAGTTATAAAATGTCTAAATTTCCTAAAAGAAATCCATGTATCTTGTTTGATAGCTAACTGATCTATCAATTATTTTTAAATAGCCTAGACTTTGGGTGAAAACTCCTTTCTAAAACAAATGATGAAAAGAAACTTTTGAAGTGGTAATCGTGTGAATCATATTGAAAAGTTTACACTTTAGATGTGAGCATTTGTGTTTTGTTTTATTTTGAAGTTATTTCTATTCTTACATTGTTAAATGTTTTTGTACTTATCTTCTTAACTAGAGGCCCAGTGCATGAATTCGTGCACCAGTTGGGGTCGCTCAGCCTGGCCTGTGGAATTGGACCAAAGCCGGCTATTCAACATCCCCTGAGGGGTCTTGGATTGCAAGAGGGCACACACCAGGCCAAGGGACCCCACCAGTGCACAGTCGGGGTTGAGGAGGGACGTGGGATTTTGGCCAGCCAGGGAGGGACTATGAGAGGGCTCCAGGGCATGTCCAGCCCATCTCGCTCAGTCCCGATTAGCAGGACCCCAGAAGCAAGCTAACCTACCAGTCAGAGCATCTGCCCCCTGGTGATCAGTGCACATCATACTGAGTGGTTGAGTGGCCTTAGCATATCATTAGCATATTACACTTTGATTGGTTGAATGGACAACCGGACACTTAGCATATTAGGCTTTTATTATATAGGATAGTTTTGACTAGTAGTTTTCTTTATAGGAAGATCCTGTAGGTAGTGTCATAGTTCTCATACTTCAACATAAATAGTTCTGATAATCTGTCAAATACGTAATCTTTGAACCTTGTATGAATGATTTATAGAATCTAAATATTGAATTCTATTTGTGGAAAGCTGAATAGTGGTCCCCATAGATGTCCTTATCTCTGACCCTATGTTATCTTATATGGCAAAAGAGGCCTTGCAGTTGTGATTGAGAGTTTTAAAATATGAAGATGATCATGGATTATCTCAGTGGGTCCAATATAATCACAAATGTCCTTAATGGAGGGAGGTGGAGGGAGATTTTACCACATAAGAAGATAAGAGGATGATCGAGGCTGTAGTAATGCATTTTACGATGGAGAAAGTGGGTCAAGAAATGTAGGCATTCTCTAGAAGGTACAACAAACAAGGAAACATAGTCTCCTCCTGAAACCTCCAGACCAGAAGGAATGCAGCCAACACTCTAATATTAGACTTCTGACCTCCAGAACTATGAGAATAAATTTGAGTTGTTTAAGCCAATACATTTGTGGCAATAGGAAAATGAATACACTAACTGAGGTGAACAGCTAAAATTATACATGTTTTCTGTCCTTCTTACTTTAAATAAAATATTAGTTGAATCATTGAAAAATCTGGAATTTGGCATTTTTCAGAGGTAGCAATTAAGGAATTTTATCTTTATAATAGTTGTGATGGCTCTGCTCTTTGGAAATAGGTTAAGTGGAGGGGATGGAGTGAGAACATCCTACTTATCTGGTAGCTACTTAGTGGAATTGTCTTAGCAAACAAGGTGATCAATGCCTCCCTTTGCAAAAGTGACTGACTGTTGCAGCTGCTATTAATAAATAATATTGTCAATGATACTGGGTCATTTTTTCATGTCCTTTCCAATCTTCACATTCTCCACATTTTAGATCTTTTCACTCATTCATGAACACTGCCTAATGCACCAGAACATTGCATTAAGTGGCTATCTGGCTCTCCATGTAAGCACTAAAATAAAAGAGTCATCAGGAAGGGAAAAAAGATTATAGTAGAAAGAAAGGCCTTTTGTAAATTGCTTTCCAAAAGCTAGGCGCCATTCCAGGAAAATGAAGGGCACTTTTCAATGGACTTTAACCTTCTCCCTTTGGTGGTATTAAAAATCCTTCCTTGGGACATTATACAAGGCAATGGTGAATATTTTGCCAGAAATTTTCCATTAAAATTATAATAATTTAATACTTAGAGGTTAGCCAAGAAGATTTTATTATATAGAAAGTTGATCTTAAAATTTGCACTTTAAGTTAATTACTATTAACAGAACAAGCTTGTCAAATATTTCTCCTTCTGGGAATCATCCAACTATATGATATATTTTTCCATATATTTGTGCCAAAATATCAAAAATTCCCAGTGAGGAAAAGAAATAAGTAGTTCTTTTAAGAGGAAACTTATGTTTTCAATACTCTGATTTTGTGGAAAAATAAATATTCCTGACAGGTAAAAAGTGATAGAAATTTAGACATGAGAACCTAAACATTTCATATGCCTTGCCTATCACGAGCATTTAAAATTCAACAAAGTGAAACACGAAAAAATTGTTAGTAGGGGATAAGTTGAAATGCAAAGGGAAATATGTAAACTATATGATTATATCATACTTATTAATGAATTACTGGGACAGAACCAAATTAGATAAGTTTATGTATAGGTTAAACAATATTCTGTGATCACTCTAGTCATCTCATTCTTTCACTAATAACTTAATTTACGTGAAATATGGTTTAGAAAAGAAAGAGTAAGCTTGCATATTTACTATATGTCTTGTGTATGTGTATAGTATATATATCATTTACACCATTTAGGTTAACCTGATTTCATAAACTACAGGACAAGAGAAGTCCTGAGAGGGTATGTTACTTAGGATTTTGTGTGTAATATGTGACAGAGATAACATGGGAGCTTAAGTCTTTTGATGCAAAGACTATGCTTTTTTCCCCAAGTGAGGGGAGTTCTGAAAAAAAAAGAAGAAAAAAAGAGTATCAAAAGGAGAAAAGGAATGCTTAATTTGATGTTTGTTGGTTGAGTAGATGTAGAAGGGATGGTGTTTTGAAGTTTGTGGAATTATTGTATGAGTCTTTGTTCTTTTTGCCTGTGCGTACATTCATGTATGAACAACCAGTAGCTCATCTGCATCTGTTAATAGAGATATTCATCCTCCAAAGCTTCCTTTTCACAATCCCCTGAAATAGTTTTGCAAAGAAGAAATAATTAAAATGGACCTGTGGATGCAATGAAAGTGGATGTATGATGACAGCCTGACATTTACAGAAACACAGACTTATAAGTAAATCTCATGTATATTATGTTTGTTTGTTGCTATCTGACCTTATCTGGGAGGAAAGTCATGTAAATGTCATTTTGGTCCAGAAATATATTTACTGACCTATGGAGACAGTAGAGTGTACTGAAAATAAAGAAATAATGTTAGAAAACACTCAAAAGGTAATATGTGCCAGGTAAACTTCTAACTTCTTTAATGCTTGCCAGCGTAATCCTTACATTTACCTTGCAAGTGTGGTGTCCATTTCACAGATTGAGCAACTGGGCACGAAGGTAATTTATGAAGGTAAAATAACCTGAACAGAGTGTCATTCAGATAATAAGGGCACAATTGAAATTCAACTCCAGGTAGCACATGACATGGGTTCCAGAGCTCATATGCTTAAATATTTAATTTCTAATAGATTGTCTTAAAACATTTAAAAATGTAGGAAAATTGGAGGAATAAAACAAAATCCTAGAGACAAATTGTGATATGAATCATCAGCACAAAAAGAGTCCATGAAGGACTGAGCAGGATGAATGGAAAATGCCCACTCAGGCACATCCCTTAGGAAATTTCAGAACATGAAAGATATTTGAAAAGATTCCAAAATATGCAGAGACAAAAAATGAGCAAGTTACTTACAAAGAAATGAGAATCAGATTGGCATCTGTCTTCTCGTCAGCAAAACTGAATAACAGGGGTGGGGGGTGGTGGTGGGGAATAGAGGGGAGGAAATTCTAAGTTCCAAAGGAAAAAGCTATTCCATGCCAAAATATCAAGGGCAAGTGCAGTAACCAGAGAAAAGTTCTGAGATGTCCTCAATTAAGTAACAGCTGGACAAAGAATGGGAGAGAGAGACAAGTGAGATTAATCAGTTAACAAGGCCACTGGCTGAAACCAACAAAAGACTGCTCACATTTCTGAATGTATGTTGAAACTTTGAATCAACTTCTAGGTGGCTGTTTCAGCTCTTATCTAGAGAGAACAGCTGATCACCAGATACCACGCCATCTTGCTTACGCATGAACTTTCTGGGCTGTTGCCCATAGCCAACAAGAAAGAAGCAATACTTCTTCCTCATGGGCTGTGAGAACTTTCTTTGCTTCATCTTCTCCTGTCCCCTTTAGCCAATAGAAATTCTTTCTGAACAACTTACATCTTTCTTCTCCAAACTCGCTGTGTAGAAGAGCGCCTTCAGTCCCAGGAAGGCAGCCATGTTTGTCTTCTCCACCGGGTTCTTCCTCTGGTGGTTTAGCTGCAAGCCTCAGGATCTGGTCCTTTCCTGGCTAGCACAGCGGTTCTCAACCTGTGGGTCGTGACCCCTTTGGGGGTCAAATGCCCCTTTCACAGGGGTCGCCTAAGACCATCGGAAAACACATATATAATTACATATTGTTTTTGTGATTAATCACTATGCTTTAATTATATTCAATTTGTAACAATGAAAATACATCCTGCATATCAGATATTTACATTACAATTCAAAACAGTAGCAACATTACAGTTATGAAGTAGCAACGGAAATAATTTTATGGTTGGGGGTCACCACAACATGAGGAACTGTATTAAAGGGTCACGGCATTAGGAAGGTTGAGAACCACTGGGCTAGCATTTGGCTCAAGATACCCTTTCAGAAAAAAAAAAAAATCAGCCTCGAACATTTCTATTTAACAGGAGCATCAACACACATTTAGATATGCATAGATTCAGAAACTGTACCACTCACCTCTTATACTGATTTTCTAGAATGCCCTCCAGCAAATCTAAGACAAAATACAGGAAAAAATGGAAGATATGAGATTCAAAAAACATCATGTAAAACTTGAATAAAGTTTTAAAACCCAGTTGTTAACTGTGCAGTTGTCTTAGAAAATGAATAACTAAAGTAGAACAGGAAGTCAAAAGTTTTAAGATAAAAGACATTAAAGAAGAAAAATTATTTACTGTAAAATTAAACTGATACAGAAGTTAGATGACCTTGATGCAGTGTTTTCAATCTTGGCACTATTGTCATTTTGAGTTAGATAACTTCTTGGTATGGAGGAGGCTTTCTGTGAATTACAGGATGTTTAGCAGCAACTTGAAAAATGATGGCATGCTGTTATCTTTCTGTAGTATGTGTTCAATAAATATGTATTAACTGAACTAAGTTTACAGAAATAAAAAGAAATAAATGTCAACAATATTTATGAGAAAAATAATGGTGAATAAAATATAGGAGAAGACGGTGCATTATATTAACTTTACATCATAAAAAATCAGAAAAAAATAATGTCTTAACTTGATAGGTTATAAAATAAAATTAAGTAAACATGCAAATCTATGTAGATAATTAATAGGGAAGCTGAAAATAAAATTTGGCATAATTTGAGAAGAATGGGTATATGAATAACACAACAGAAGGCAAGTGAGTTATGACCATGATATTTTATATTACAATGATAATATTGTATCAAGTTCAGAATAAAGGAAAGATATATGAACACTTTGTGTATAGTTTGGGGGATAATTTTCAATATGATTAAACTATTTAAAAAATAAATAACATAATACAAAAATACAAATAAACAGAAACCAGCATATTAATGAGATGAGAGTCAGCAGTTCAAAAAGAGAATTAATTTGTGTTTTTTATTCTCTTCTATTGCTTAATTAATACATTTTAATTTACTTTTTTTGAAATAGAAATTATACTTTTTACAGAAGAGTTTTGTGAAAAATAACAGAATGATCTCACCATGTAATGGGCTCATTTTATATAAAATCTAATATTTTTTCAGGACCATTGAATGAAGAATGAGAAATTGGTAGATGAATAGTAAGGAGATGACCCCATAGAAAATTCCAGACCCAGGAATGGTGCAATAAGACTTAAGTTTTAGAAATAGCACTTACATGGTGGAGTGGATGATGACTCAAAGAGGTAATAGATATATGAATGCAGTTAGGGGTTTATTTCAATTAGAAGTTGAGACGTAATGATGGCTTGAAGTCAGGAGCATCTTTGGTTTTGGAGAGAGGGCCAACAGACCATGAGAAACTTGGGAAACAGGAGGGGCGGGCATTGAAGACTAATCATCATATGAGACAAAGGAAGAGAAATGTCGAGGATAACCTCTTTGGTGTTCCCCTGGAAGTTTAAGTGATTTTGGAGTCATTCATTAGAAAGATAATATAGAAGAAAGAGTTTTATTTGGGGAAAAAGGAAAATGAATGTAATTTTGAAAAATGTTGGCTATGAGAGCATGTTGTTCATGTATGAAGATATTGGAAATGCCAGACTGAGGCCTCAGAGGAGCGGATTGGAGATAGATATTTGTGGAAACTCCAGCTGGTGCTATTGTTTTCAAGAGAATATTATCAAGGTGGGAACTGGTATGCTAACACGCCAGTTACGTTCTGGAACTTCTTTCTGTTAGCTTGGCAAAATGATGTCTTTTCCACATCAATAAAATGGGGCAAAAGTAAGGTAAGATGATGTTAAAGACATCTTGAGATTTGGGGAATTTGTCAAGCCTGCTTATTGAAATGAGTTGAATATTGATGGTTAGGTTTGTAATATCAAGATTGTTTTAGTGGGTTTGTAAATGCTGAGTTGCAGTTCGTGTTTCAGAGCAATGTGCCCTCTAATTAGCTCCCCTCCATATTTGATATTCTCCGTGACCCTAGGAAGAAGGTGAATGATGTACCGAGGCAGGAATTTTCACAGCTGCAAGTCTCTGACTTAATGTCACTCATTTTCTGTTTTATCATTGTGCTCATGGATGATATATTATGCAGCAATGCCTAATATGTTTTGGATTTAAAACAAAGCATTTCTATTATATATTTTCAACCCATTTATAATAATCATTTTGTTGTTAATTTTTAAAAATATCATCAAGGAAGATGGTTGAGTGGGGAGTTGTGCTCTGAGATTCTGGGGGATCTTTCAAAGATAATGTACATGTTTCTGGTTAGAGAAATGCTATTTTGGCCTGAGTAAATTTTTGTGGTTCAGACTGATGAGATCTTGTTCAGTTTATATTTCCTGAGTTTATCCTGATTGTCCAAAACACAGTTAATTTTTTCCTTGTTCTTTCTCTGCCTCTCTGTTTTAGAATGGAAATGTGACTTCTCTAAGTGTTTGGGAAATAACCCAATATAAAACTCCTTCATCAAATCCTATGTACAGCATTTCCCTGGTGAAAATGCCAAAATTGATCACTTATGCCAGATAGGAAAACCTCAGCAGGCTTCCCAAATTTAAACACTAGGGTTCTTCAACAAAGGTCTTTGAAAGCCAAGATATATGAGTTTTCATATTTTGCTTTACAGTACTCAAACTGTAACTTGATTCACCTTGCTTTTCATTAACTACCAGGAAGATAATAAAATAGGATTTCCCAGAATTCAACATAACCTGCTTCCAACTGCATTCTGTGAATATGAAATCATTTCAAATGATTAAAAAATAACCTTGGATCTGTAATTCAGCACAGTGTACACAATCACAGCTGACCTAAATCTCATATGTTATCTTATAGATAAAGGGCTCTGTTGTGAGGAGAGGGGAGACTTTTAGATTTATCAAATTGAATATTAAAAATGAGCAAGTTCCAGGTTATATTTTAAAGCTTAGGTTTTGGACAAAACGCTTTCAACATAATGCTTATTGGCTTATACAGAGTAGCACACATTAAACTAGTGTAAGGATTTGTTCTTTGAGTTACTAGTCTTGTTTTATTTTATTTTTTAAATATGTTTTAATTGATTTTAGAGTGAGTGGAAGGGAGAGGGAAAGAGAGAAACATCCATGGCTGCCTCCACATGGCTGCTCTCTTTTGAGGATTGAGCCTGCAACCCTGGCATGTGCACTCACTGGGAATCAAATAGGGACTTTTTGGTACACAATATGGTGCCCAGCCAACTAACCCACATCAGGGCAGTCTTAGGTTTTTTTTTCTTGTTTCTTTTTTTCAGTAATACAACTAAATATTGTAGTCTATGTTAGAATCCACATTATTAGTATTATAGATGAATTGAAATGTAAATATTTTTATCACTCATTATTCTGTTAAGTTTGAAAACTTGATATGACATTCAAATTGGTCTCTTGGAGAGGGGAATGTGTCTAGTTTGTGGTCTGTCACACAAATTAAACGTGTTTGCATCTTCTTTGGTGTACCAGGGAATCTATTTTAATGAAATCTTGGAAATCCAAAAGAGAAAGGAGCTAATAGACTATTCAGCCTTGTGTTAGATAAACATCAGAAAAAGCCCCAGAACCTTGAATTACTTCTTGGACAATGAATATATACAATTTTTGAGCTTATTTACCTATCCTTCAAATTACCATGTATTTTTAAAAAACAGCCTAGCAAAACTAAACATATCTTGACCACAATTGTGTGTACTACTAAAAGGTGAACAAATATAGTATAATTTGGATTCATTGCTCTAAACATATCTTAAAGATAAATGGCACTCGAAAAGTATTTTTCTAATGGGCATATTTCATTTTGCTTTTAATTAAATTTTATGTGTTGTAGTAGTGACAAAAATAAATATCCGGTTTACATAGCAGTTCATGTGTAATATTTAGATAGCACAGAAAACCCTCCAAAAATAGATATAGCCACCAAGATAACATGTCAGAAGTATCACAAGCAACATCCACAAAATTATATGAATAGCTATTCCCACATATGTGGAGTCTAATAAAAAACAGCCATAAGAACTCTATGGCTTCAACAACTCTGTAAGAGAAGGAAGAAACAGGGAATAAATAATCTTCACATGACCCATGAGAGCTGGAGAACCCAGAAATTACCCCAATTGTTTTGGAAATGTGATGGACAAATCTTGAATAGCCCAAATAAGAGAGTGTCTACAGAGGCTTAACTTTGTAAGGAAATTAATAGTGACCATGAGCAACACTTTCAGACAATGTTGAGGTGGTCTAATAACTAAAAAAATCCTTGCAATTAATGAAATGGAACTCACTCTGGAATAAAGCACCAGATGTAGGTAAAATTGCTGTGAACAGAATCTACACTGAACAGAAAAAGAGACTGAAGTTACAACAAATGGATATAGTTCATATAAAAGTCTGCAAAGAAAATGTAGTCAATACATCTCAGAAAATTCAAGGCCATATGTTCGAATCTTATATGGAAACAATAGAGAATATTGCTATAGAGTCATGTACTTAAACAATATTTTAGACTTCCCTATCCATCTAAGAGTCCAGGAAATTTTTTTTTCTCTTAGAAATCAATAAATGAGACATATTGCAATAGAATCTTGTATTAAATTTCTTTAAGGAAAGAATAAAATGAATAAAGTAACATACTTGTAGACATTTAGGTCATTCCAGAAAAGTATGCACAAAAAGAGATGTCTATAGCTATTATTTCAAAGCAGCCAAAAGGAATTAAAAATCAATAGAAATTAGAATTAGAAGCTCTTGACAGTTGATTCAACATATAAGAATATGAATAAAGAAGTAACATAAATCATAAAATAATTAAAAATGAAAGAAAAAAATATAATTTCAGAACTAAAGTTTAAATAAGAATTGAGGCCACAGATAATGTCATAAGGGACACAGGTAATGGAAAGACAAGAAAGAAAGAAAGAAAGAAAGAAAGAAAGAAAGAAAGAAAGAAAGAAAGAAAGAAAGAAAGAAAGAAAGAAAGAAAGAGAAAGAGAGAGAGAGAGAGAGAGAGAGAGAGAGAGAGAGAGAAGGAAAGAAAGAAAGAAAGAGAGAAAGAAAGAAAGAAAGAAAGGAAGGAAGAAAGAGAAAAAAGGACTTTTCAAGAATGATATAAAAGTAGGTAATGATGATGCAATATATGCATAATGGTACTGCAGAAGAATAATAGCAAGACAATAGAATGGATCAAATACTAGTAAATAAAATCAAGCAAATTTTCTTTAACTAAAAAAGACTTAAAACTGCATATTAAAGTAATACTACAATACTGTGGAAATTGACCCAGAAAGATTAATTTCTTGCACAACTAAAATATTTAGAGAAACAAAAATTCCTTAGGCATCATCCCCAAAAGATGGAGTCATTTATTAAAAAAGAATATGAGGTTGTTATCAGAATTTAATAAATTAACATTTGATGCCAGAAGACAATGTAAGAAAGAAAATGTAAGCCAACAATTAAATATCTTGGCAAATTGATGTTTACATGTAAAGACATTTTTACATAATATGGACACACTATTATTAATAGGCATGATGTCAGTTAATATATTTTCATGAGTCATTCATATGAGATACGCTAAAGAAGAACCTTAAGAAAGAGAAAACACCTAAAGACACAGTCATATATATTTAAAGTAATCACAGAATGTAATTTTATCAACAGAAGTAAATATAAGTTTAGGGAAAATGTGGGAAGAAAAAGGAAAGCAGAAAGAGTTTACTGAATGCCTTATGAATATAAACTGGGAGCTGAAGTATATCACCTCAAATTAAGTCCAAGCAGCAAGACAGGAAGAAAAACAAGAGCTTCTACCTAATAAAACAGTTTACAGTAGAAAACAAGCACTACCAAAAAAGAGAAAAAAAAGATTAAATTAATAGTATTATGCAAAGAAATTAATATAAATGTAAACTATTACAAAAATATGGACTTGTATAAATGCTAAAAATATGCAGGTGAAACAAGAGTGAGGGCAAGGATGAAAGAGGGGAGAGAGAGAGACAGAAAGAGAGATAGAAATAGACACTACAGCAAAGTGATAATCAAGGGTAAATATAAGATGGAAAATTTTGCAGAATTTAAGAGGCCAAATTAGTCAATGTATAGTCAGGGAGACAGAAGCCACTATATATTCAGGTATAATAGCCCGGCCTGTGCCCTCTCGCAGTCTGGGACCCCTCAGGGGATGACCACCTGCTGGCTTAGGCCCGCTCCCCGGGGGATTGGGCCTAAGATGGCAATCAGACATCCCTCTGGCAGCCCGGGAGCCCTCGGGGGATGTCCACTTGCCAGCGGGGAGCAGGCCTAGACTGCAGTTGGACATCCTTAGCGCTGCTGAGGAGGCAGGAGAGGCTCCCACCACCACCGCTGTACTGGCGGCCATCAGCCTGGCTTGTGGCTGAGCAGAGCTCCTCCCATGTGAGAGCTCCCTGACCACCAGAGGGCAGCTCCTGCATTGAGCATCTGCCCCCTGGTGGTCAGTGTGTGTCATAGTGACCAGTCATTCCCAGTCCTTCTGCTGTTAGGGTCAGTTTGCATATTACCCTTTTACTATATAGGATAGAGGCCTGGTGCATGGGTGGGGGCCGGCTGGTTTGCCCTGAAGAGTGTCCCAGATCAGGGTGGGGGTCCTGCTTGGGTGCCTGGCCAGCCTGGATGAGGGGATGATGGCTGTTTGCAGCTGGTCACACCCCCTTCAGGGTGGGGGTCCCCACTGGGGTGCCTGGTCAGTCTGGGTGAGGGGCTGAGGACCGTTTTCAGGCTGGCGGGTGACTGAAGCTCCCAACCTCTCCTTTTTTTCTTTTTTATTCTGGGATTTATTTACCTTCTATGGCTTTCACTGGAACTGAGAGCCGGCTTTAGCTCTGAGGCTCAGCTCCAGCTCTGAGACCTCGGCTGCTGAAAGCAGGTATCTGGGTTTGTTTGGCTTCTATAATTGAAACACTGTTGCAGCTCCAGCTCTGAGGCCCGGCTGGCTGAAAGCAGGTTTCTGGGGTTTGTTTAGCTTCTATAATTGCAACATTGTTTCTTAGAGTGCAGCTCAGAGGCCGGCAGCGGCAGGCGGGGAACCTTGGCTTCCTCCATCACTGGAGCAAGCAAGCCTCCTGTTCGCTTCAGCTGCCTGGCTGCCGGCCGCCATCTTGGTTGGCAGTTAATTTGCATATCTCCCTGATTAGCCAATGGGAAGCGTGTCGGAGGTACGGTTAATTACCATGTTTGTCTATTATTAGATAGGATATGGCTAAGTGACCATCTGACCAGCCAGTAGGTATGATGCACACTGACCACCAGGGGGCAGGTGCTCACCACAGGAGCTGCAGAGCTGTGGTGACTTGGTAGTGGCAGTCCTCAGGTGACACTCCATAGAACCAGGGAGGAGGGAACCCGATTCCTCGCGGGGCCCCACGATTCCACCTTCAGCTTTGGGTTATGTTATTGCTGGAGCACTGTCGTCCTGGAATCTGGTTTACTGCACACTTGCTTTTGTGTTCCGCACCCTGTATGACAGCAACTTTGCAGAGTGCCCTCTTGCACTCCGGGACCCCTCGGGCGATGTTGGAAAGCTGGTTTAGCCGGATCCCTGCAGGCCAGGCCGAGGGACCCCATCTGCTAGAGGAACCCTGCTCACTCTGCAGGTCCCTTCTAGCTGCTGGGGAGGGACCATGGGAGGTTGGCTGCAGGGCATGTCTGGCCCTTCTCACCCAGTCCCACTGGCCACCTTCTAATTAATTTCCTTTCAATGTGCATGAATCTGTGCACCGGGCCACTGGTTGTTTTATAAGGAGCTTAAATATCTATTTGAAAACCTGGAGGGGCAGAGATCAGAGAAGCTACTACTGAAAGAGAGAATCTCCTGAAAACTGGAAGTTAACACTGAAGTCTCAATGCAGAGTACCAAAGTGGGTAATTTTCAAAACTGAGAGCTGCTGCAATTCTTGGGAATCTGAGAATTTCCCTCCAAATATCTCAATCTGTAGTGGAGAAACTGGTAATTCTTAGAAGTTGAAAGGAATTTCTTCAGAGCCACTATGTCTGGCTGGAACAATCTCAAGTGAATAATATCTTCTCTTTCATTTTGATCCTTTAAATTAATGCAAGTTCCCCTTATTGGCAAACTTTTACCCATCACCATAAAGAGAGAGAGATGGAAATGCTTTGCTGAGAACTTAGCCAAGATTGATGCTGACTTGACAACATGTAATTCATCACAGTTAGCTAAGAATGTCACACAGTATGCTGTATACAGGAAATGCAACCTAAAACAATAAAATAGTGGACACAGATATGCTAGGCAATTCCAAATTAAAAAGAAAAAACAAGAGTCATGATTTTGGACAAAGATGAATTGAGGCCAAGAAACATAAAAAGAGACCAACAAGAACACTTTATAATAATAAAGCCATATTTAATAATAAAGATGTAAGAGTGGCTAATATGCATGCATCCAATAACACGGTGATGGCTCACATAAAAATAAACTACAGAAGATACTAGGAAAAATAGACGGTACAAAAATAATATAAATAACGTTCCCTCAACATATATACTAATAATAACATTATAAAAGGCATCACATGGATAGTATATCTTAGAATTGTTACTATTGCAAGCAAACATATTTTATTTTAATTTTATATATTCTATACATAAAATTATACATATTTTAAATTTATAAATCTAAACTTTTGTTTATGCCTTTTGTGCATTTTATCTGTTGGTTTCTTTGTCTTTTAATAAAAGGTTCATAGGAGATTTGTATTATTGCATGCTGATGCTCTTTGCTATGGTCTAAATATATTAGAAAATTGTATCATGGAATTCAAGCAGCTACATATATCTAGTTGAGTCTACTTGAGCCATAGTTGAATATATTTAGCTTGTTCTTATAATTGAGTTCTGGCTGCTTTGTAAATGGGCCACTCCATTCCTAAGGCTTCTGGCTAGAATTAATTTTGCAATCTAATGCATTATATATCCCTTCTAGATGTCTTTCATTTATCACCATTGCTTAATATTTACAACCAAGGTTGCAGCTAATTCCCTTCATCTCTTGATTTGCATCAGCCTGTGTTTTTACTGCCTCACTGGATTCTTTATGGTTTTCAGATTTTTCTATCTGGCTCTCGGCTTCAATTTTATTGTAATTTTATCGACACTGTTTAATTTATTTCAGAATGATTTCCACACTGGTAGAATATATGTTTCTAAATGTATGAACTTCAGTTTCCATAAATAGTCCATTATGTGAATCTTATTCCTTACTGAGAGTGAAAAAATGTGTTTATGGAATGGGTGAGTTTTGTCCTGATCACATTTCTATTTCTTTCCCTTAAGCAAGGATAATCAGTGAAAAAAACAAACCTATAAGCAAAATGTTCAATTATTTTGTTAGATAGATTTAAACCGCAAATTCTTCTCTCTTTTTATGCCTCTTTCAAAGAAATAGATAATACATTGCTTTGTACTACTCTTCTTTTCTCATTTTCTGTTCTTCCTCTCCAGGAAGCCAAGTTTTGTCTTAGAAGTCTGGTCAAATGTCTAGGGCTCCCCAATATCAGAAACAATTCTCCTGGATGATAACTTATCTAACAGATTGCCCTCCATGAAACCTATATAATTTTATTAGCCAAATTCAATAAAAACATACACACACAACAGATTCTTGATTTGCTGATATGAGGTTATTTGGACACCATACCCTGGTTACCTAACTATAATTTTCTAATCATCTCGTCCTCCATAGTTAAACATGACTCAGGGAAGACATTATTTCTATCTTCTCCTTTTAACTACACAAATTTATCTCTCAACTCTCATTCCGTAGCTATTCTGTATTTGGCCTTGATGTTATACTTTAATTATTCTATGCTAAAATTTCCTTTTTAGGATATGAGAAGAGCAATCAGGTTTCAAATTCTAAGAGAAATGGAGATTTTGAAGGATGAGTAGGGTCCAGACAGCAGGGAGGAAGGAATTGATGTTCACTGAGCATAAAACAGTTCTAAATTAGGTATGGGTTCTTGTATATACAGTATTTCATACATAATGTAAATATCCTATTTATTTCATTTTACCTTCTATTATTGTCTGTGATAAAGCAATTAAAAGTTGAAATACGTAGGTCATATAATTATACCAGACACATAGTTTACCATAAGGAGTTCTGAATGACAATATCACTGATTGATTCATGATTATATTTTCTTCTTACCCTTGTCTAGCAGCTGAAAGATCAGGTTAAGAACAGACTCTGGAAACAGATTACTTGAGTTTGGATTGTATTTCTACTACTCTATTTAAGTTACTTAACCTTTCTCTGTTTCATTTGGCTCATAAAAAGGCACTACTGTAGTATGCCAGGCCTACCTCCTTTGGATGTTGTAATGATTAAATGAGTATGTATATGTTAATGTCTTACAACAGTGCCAGGCATCACAGTGAGCGGTATGAAACCATAAAACTTGGGCAGGAGGCAGATGGCAGACATGGACTGGGGCTATTTCAAACTATTTTAAATAATTAGTTGCTTTGTTACTTTCATTTCCATTTCTTGTCCTGTCTCTGACATCTGAGGTTGCCTATGTCTCAACGTAGCAAAGATGTTCTAAACTATAAACTGGGAATTAATATTTGCAGATGAAAACGAAGTCTGCACATTTCCTCTTTCTATAGCTCAGGGGCAACTATTCCTGATTGTCCAATGAGAGTTTATGGAGCCTCCCTACAAAATAAATCATAAGCCAGATAATCAATACTCTAAAAATTTAACTATCCCATAAAATTTAAGATAATTTCAGAGGGAGTTAAATTGGCTTAGCCAAGAAAAGATTAAACGAGAAAAATCTACTGTTTTAATTAATGACTCAAGAAAATATGGTCTAGTTGGCTCAAAATACTTCATTTGTTTTCACCCTGCTTGATTCATTATCCAGCACTCTTCAAATACTTAAGCACTGTATTTGGAATAAGATATCAGGCACTTATTTCATCAATTTTAATATTAATATTTATCTTTGATGAAAGCTATATTTGTATACAACAACATTTATAGAGATTAAAGAGACTGTTCATGTCTTTGAGGATTTATGCTATGTAACCAAATTAAAAGAACATTAAGCAGGCATTTAAATGCCAAAGAGGTCTGCTATTATAAGAAAAACATTTCTGTTAGCTAATGAAATGTGCTCCTAGTTGTATTTTAAGTACTAAAGATAACGTTGATAAAAATGAATGAACTGACAATTAGGAAATGGAACAGAATAGGAATACCAAAGAAGTTCTACATAAATGGCCAATTGATTTTTTACATAGGTGTGTAAAAACTATTGAAAAGAGAAAGAATAACCTTTTCAAAAATTAGAGTCAAAACAGTTGGTCATTTATTTGCAAGAAAGAGGAAAAACAATGAAACTCAACCTATAGTTCTTTTTATAGCTATAAACTCAAGATGGATCATGGATCTAAATGTAAAAGTATTAGAATTTTAGAATAAAACATAAGAGGAAATCTTCTTGACCTCGGGATAGGCAGAGTTCTTAGATATTACACCAATGTATAATTTATCAAGACTATTGATTATTTGCACTTGGTAAAAATTCAGAACTTTTGGTGTATAACGTATTTCATTAAGAAAATGAAAAGACAAGCTACAAACTAGGAGAAGGTATTTGTAAATATCCAGCAAGACTTGTAACCAGAATATATAAAGAATTCTCAAATTTCAGCAATAAGTCAACTAATGATCCAATAAATTTAGGGGAAATATTTGAACTGACTCATCACAAAAGATGATGTATTGATGGCAAATAAGCATATGGAAAGATAGCATCAAATTAAAATGCAAATTAAAACATTAAAGTACCCTGGCACAAATACTAGAATGGCTACAAGAGAAAATAAATAGAATGAACAATACCAATTGCCAGCTATGTTGTGGAACAACTCAAATTCTTAGGCACTCTGTAAAATGATTTGGAAATTGCTTACAAACATACACCTATGGCTCAGCACACACTATTTACCCTGATATTTACCCCAAACAAAAGGAATCAAGATTACCCAAAAACCTATACACACATGTTCATAGCAGCTTGATTTTTCATCTCCCAATACTGGAAACAATCCATATGTTCTTTGACATATAGCACAGTATGAGTTTTGGTGTACAATGTGTTGATTTGATTCACTTATATACTGCAAAATGATTACCACCATAATGTTATCTGAATTTGCTCACATAATTACTGTTTCTTTTTTTTTGTAATAAGAACATTTAAGGTCTACTCTCTTAGCAACTTTCAAGTACATAATACAATATTATTATCTCTAATTACTATGCTGTGCAATAGATTGCCACAGCATATTTATCTTAACGCTGGAAGTTTGGTCAGAGCACATGGATGATTTATCTCCTGATTGTTTCTGTTTTTTCAGTGGAAAGAATCCTATGCCATAAGCTGGGACTGGGGATGGTAGAGGAGGTGTTGGAAGTCTGAGGAGAGAGAAGTTATAAAATAGTTATTTGGGAGAACAGTAAAGAGAATACATTTGTACTAGGGTTGCTGGGCCTCCATAATTGGCCTGCGTGAAGTTAGAGTTCAGGCATTTAAAGTGAGTCTGCTAAGCATGACTTTCTTGAATCAAATTTAGTTACATAAGTTCAGGTGCCACGTACCTAGAGAGCTGGAGTTTTATCAGATAAGAACAACACGGGGAGAGAGGGGCGAGGGGGCGCATTGGATATACAAGAGTGTCATTAAAATCTTGGGCCTTATTTGAGGGTAAATTGGCTAATGCTCTGTTGCATGGACCAATCCGACCTTGGTCCATGGTACAAAGCTTCCAATACAAAGCCTTCCATCATTGTCATTGTGGCATCAGTATCATTATGGGTGAACATGCATTAAAATGTACCTATGTCTGTCATTGTTTCTAACTAGAGAAACATTCACTTTGATTCCTGTTATTTTTACTTCCCAGAGAGCATCTAGTGATACCTTATGGGGAGTGATACCGTATGATGAGGGAGTTGAAGTCAGGGAGAATTGTCTTGCCCAAGCCCCCCCCCCCCCCCCCAGTGGCTGAGCTGGAAACAGACCTCCTGCATCCTTTCACATGGACCTTGTCCTGCCTGCTGCAGCCGCTGCCTCAGCCTGTGCCTCCGGCCATAATTTAATTCCATGTTAGTTTTACTTCTGGTTTGGAATAACTGTTATCTGTCTTGCAATTTCCTTTGTACTTAGTAGTGAAAAGGTCAAACGTTTTGACTGTAACCAAAACTCACCTCCAGTAAATGACAGGCCTTCTTTTTAAACTTCCCTCAGCCTCAAAGCAATAGGATATGAAATTGCAAAAGCCTCTCCTTATGCAACACAATTTGCATTAGAGAACTGGAAAAGTTTGGGAAACTAAATCTCAAAGGCAAATACAGGGTAATTAAATAACTTATTTTCAGGGTCAGTGTTTATTTTCCCCTAAAGTGTGGCTTACTCAAGGAAATAAAAAAGCAAGAAAGTAGCTTTTATCAAAACACTAAGTGGAAATGTAATTTTAAAAGGAAGAGGTGGCTCTGTTTTTCACCATGGAGGCTGAGATGGGAGAATTTGCTCTGCCGAATCCCTGATGTGTTCCTTATACACGCTCTAGCTTCTAATGAAAAAAATACACAAAGAGAGGCATTCGTCTGCACTTTGCTCATAATAAACCACTTAGAAATAAGTTTGCTTTGATTTGTAACTACTGGAGCTCAGTTATTACAATGTTAAGAATAAGCTGTTTTGTAATGTGCTGACATCTGTTTACTATGCCAGTGGAGGAACTTTCTCATTCATGCTCACATGTTATTCCATGAGAGTTGCAAACGAGGGCATTTTATGTGTGTTGACATCCAACTCCACACCTACCATGCAATGGCATATTCCACAAACATCTGAGGTGGAACATATTAATCTTAATCTTAATCTTCTATATTTCTCTCCCATCAAGCAGCACCCTGTCTAGTTATTCTTGGCAACTATTAAGGAGTCTAGGCGAGATATCTAGAAATTGCCTTAGGCCCCCTAGGTAAGAATTCAGTCTCTGGAGCTAGACAGACATGCATTCAAATCTTGACTGTGCTTTTTATTAAGGCTACTCTAACTACAAATACCACATTGCTCATCTTTAAAAATATTTACGGATCCCCTATTATCCAGCATTGTGTGGATATGCAAGTGAGCAAAATATGTAAGGTTAATTCTTTAACAGACTAAACATTCTAGTTGGGAAAACAGATATTAAATCAACACATCATTAAACAAGCAAGATTATATCAAGTAATAAATGTCACAAAAATGAAAGTGAATGACATGATATTTTGTCATTAGATTGTCAGGAGAGGCAAGATCTTTGCAGGAAGGTGAAAATAGAAACCAAGCTATGTAGGGATCTGGGAGGAAGGATTTCAGAGAAGGGAGCAATTATTACAAAAACATTAAAATGGGATTGGTGTTCTTAAGACACATCCCAACAACAGAAAATGGGCCAATATCATCAGAGATGAATGAAAAAGAAATGGAAAGGTACAGATAAAATCAGAGTGATTGGCAGAAAACAGATACTATAGCATTTGAACACTTTAAAATCAATGGCAATAAAATGACAATGTGACAAGATTTGTAGCTTGAAGGTAAAGCAGTGCTTAGGGGGAAATCTGCATTTTAAGTGCTTATATTAGAAAAAGAGAAAGATATAAAATTAAAGACATAAATTTTACCTGAAAAACTTAGAAAAAAATGTATCCAAATAAAGTAGAAGAAAAACAAATATAAAGAGCAGAAATCAAAGGAACAAAAAACAGAAAAACAATGGAGAAAATTAACAAAGCCAATACATCATTATTTTAAAACTAGAGGCCCAGTACATGAAAGTCGGGTACTGGGAAGTGTTGCTCAGCCCAGCCTGTGCCCTGCGGGAGCCCCGTGATTGATCTCCCCAAAGAGGTAGGCCCTGCCCACCGGTCCAGGGCTTCATGATGGATCGTCCTCAGAGAGAGTCCCTGCCCACCCGCTGCAGCCCGCAGGTCAGTGGCCTGGGCCTCCCACTTTGGGGCGATCATGGAGCCCCGCGATTGATCGATTGCCCCACTGGCTGGTGGCCTGGGCCTTCCTCTTCTGGGAAATCATGGGGTGATGGCCAGGCCCCTGACCAATCACATCACACCCTGGGCCTTCCTCTTCTGGGAAATCATGGGGTGATGGCCAGGCCCCTGACCAATCACATCACACCCACCTTGGCTAGCCTGGCGCCAGTGCATGTCATAGCATGGTCATCTGGAAGGTCATCCGGATGGTCCTTCTACTGTTTAGTCATTCGGTCAATTTGCATATTATGCTTTTATTATTATATATATCAAAAATTTAATTAACTCTTGATAATACTGATTAAAAGAGAGAAAGTTGGTAGGTGTAGAGATGGGATAGAGAAACACATCGTAAATATCAGGAATGAAAAAGTTTTTATATCAGATCTTAGTCATAAAGAAAATAATAAGAGAATACTATGAACAAATTTATGTGAACAAATTTGACAACTTGGATGATTCATAAAATGCTATTGAATAATATAATATATCAAAATAGATTTTAAAAATCTGATATATCTATAACTATTAAATAATTCAGTTGTGTAATTTAAAAAAAATTATCAAAAGTAAGTCTCCAGGCCCAGATACTTCACTGTTGAAATATATCAAACATATAATGAAAAAATAACATAAATTTTACACATATATTTTCAGACTGTAAAGCAGAGGTCATTTTATCTGGTCAATGTAAGCCCAATACCTAAAAACAAACAAACAAATACAATTTACACAAAGAAAGACCAAGATTCCTCATGAACATAGACAATAATTTCTTAGAAACATATTAGAAAATCAATTGTGACTATAGGAAAGATAGAACATCATGGACAAGTAAGATTTATCCAAGATATGTGAAATTGATTTATTCTTTGCAAATCAATAAGTCTAATTAACCATATTAACAAAAGAAGGATGAGCATTTAAAAATATATAATTGCTCTTAGCCAGTGTTCTCAGTGGTCAGAGCATGGGCCCATGGACTGAAGGGTCCTGGGTTAAATTCCAGTCAAGATCATGTACCTTGATTGCATGCTTGATCCCCAAGCCTGGTTGGGCTGTGCAGAAGGAAACCAATTGATGTGTCTCTCTCACATTGATGTTTCTCTCTCTGTTTCTCCCCCTTCTTCCACCCTCTACAAAAATCAATGGAAAAATGTCCTCTAGTAAGGATCAACAAAAAATATATAATTGAATTTTGAAAATAAAATATTATTATTTCAATCTATAATAATAAAAGTGTAATATGCTACTTAGATCAGACAGCCAAACGACCTTCCCGGATGTCATTCCGGATGTGGTGGCGGGGGCCGAGGCAGAGGTGGTTAGGGGCGATCAGACAGGCAGTCAGAGTGGTTCGAGTTGATCAGGCAGGCAGGCAAGTGGTTAGCGGCAATGAGGCAGGCAGGCGAGAGGTTAGGGGCGATGAGGCAGGCAGGCAGAGTGGTTAGGGGCAATCAAGCTGGCAGGCATGTGAGCGGTTAGGAGCTAGCAGTCCCAGATTGCAAAAGAGATGTCCAACTGCTGGACATTCCCCAAGGGGTCCCGGATTGGAAGAGGGTGCAGGCTGGGCTGAGCAACCCCCCGCCCCCGTGCACTAATTTTGTACATCAGGCCTCTAGTTGTTGAATAAAAACCATTTGGCAAAATTGAATAGCCATTCAAAATAAAAATTATCAACAAATTAAAAATACTGTGAAACTTTCTCAGTGGTAAAGGTCATCTATGAAATTTCACAGCCTATATTATACTTGCTAATGAAAGACTTAATTTCTTTCCCTTGAGATAAGAAACAAGACAAGGATGCCCACTATTGCCATGACTAGTCAACATTGTACTGGAGGCAAGAAAAAGAAATAGAAAATGCTAAGTTTGAAAAGGAAGACAATAAACCCTATTTGCAGGGACTTTCAGAGAATACCAGGGAGCTCACAGATAACTGCTAAGACAAACAAATTAAATTTAGCAAGGTTTCAGATACAAGGTTAATATAAAATATAAACTGTATTGTATATACTAGAAGCAAAGAATTAGGAATTCAAATTTTAAAAATTACTTTTACAATGACACCAAAACCACAAAATACCTAGGAACATATCTAACGAAACATGATAAAAC
Source organism: Myotis lucifugus (assembly GCF_000147115.1). NCBI lineage: Eukaryota > Metazoa > Chordata > Mammalia > Chiroptera > Vespertilionidae > Myotis > Myotis lucifugus. Next base: position 830,976 of record NW_005871195.1, read on the forward strand.
CATCTACAGTGAAAACTATAAAACATTAATGAAATCAAAGAAGACCTTAATAAATGTATAGATCTATGGATTCTATAGAATTTATAGGTTTCAAATCCATGAATTGGAATGCTCATAATTAAGATGACAAATATTTAAATTATTCTAAATATTCAATAACTTACAAAGTTTTAGCACTTAAATTTTTCTTTTATAAATTGACAAGCTCTTTCTAAAAATTACTGAAATGTATATGATTTAGAATAACCAGAACAAATTGAAGGCCTTATTATAACTGAGTTGGAAATGAATTATAGACCCAACTGTAAATAAAGAAGAATTAAATGATGAGAGGAAAACAAGATAAAGAAATTAATTTTACTACTGCAACATAGGCTAGGGTGTCAGACAGAATACAAAAATCATGAAGCCTAATATAAAAAATTAGTTTGATCTCACTAAAATTAAAAAAAAATGCCATTGAAATACTTAATTAACAACATACAAATGAAAGCTAAATACTGGTATAAATTATTACAACACAATATGAGATGAAGGACTTATTCCCAGAATATGTAAGAACTAGAGGCCAGGTACACGAATTCGTGCACAGGTGGGGTCCCTCAGCCAGGCCAGCGATCAGGGCTGATTGGGACCGTCTTGCTCAGTCCCAATGGGGGCCGATGGGAGCGACAGCTAGAGGGCTCCAGGGTGTGTCCAGCCCTTCTTGCCCAGTCCCAATCGGCCAGACCCCAGTAGCAAGCTAACCTACCTGTCAGAGCGTCTGCCCCCTGGTGGTCAGTGCACGTCATAGCGAGCGGTTGAGCGGCCTTAACATATCATTAGTATATTATGCTTTGATTAGTTAAACGGCCAACTGGATGACCGGACACTTAGCATATTAGGCTTTTATTATATAGGATACAACTTGATAATAAGATAAACCATCCAATGTCAGTTAGGCAAAAGATTTGAGCATTTTACAAAAAAAGAGATTGAAATGTCAAATAATTATATGAAAAGATACTCAATATCATTAATTATCAGGGAAATGCAAATTAAATTATAATTAGACATCACTACACATTCATTTCATTTTAGTTTTACTAAAATAAAAAAGAATGAGCATGCTGAGTATTGGTGAGGATTTGGAATGACTGGAACTTTCATATACTGCTGGTGGGAATATAAAATGGTACTACTACTTTCCAAATAGTTTGACTGTTTCTTAAAATATTAAATGTACACCTAGGTTGTGAATCAGCCATTCTCTTTGTCATTCTTTATCATTAGAAAGAAAAACAAAAACATATATATGAATAATGACTTGTATATGAATGTTCCTTGCAGATTTATTTGTAAGGGGAGAGGGGTTGGAATGACTGGATAAAGAAAGTGAAGGGAGCCCTAACCGGTTTGGCTCAGTGGATAGAGCATCGGCCTGAGGACTGAAGGGTCCCAGATTCGATTCTGGTCAAGGGCATGTACCTTGGTTGCGGGCACATCCCCAGTAGGGGGTGTGCAGGAGGCAGCTTATCGATGTTTCTCTCTCATTGATGTTTCTAACTCTATATCCCTCTCCCTTCCTCTCTGTAAAAAATCAATAAAAATATTAAAACAAAGAAAGTGAAGGGATTAGCAAAAGAACATATATGCAAATCCCAAGGATATGGACAATAGTTTGGTGAAGGCCCAGGAAGGGGGTGGGCGGAGGTGGGCAAAGGTTGGGGAAAAGGTGGACACCTGAAATGATGTCAGTATTTTAAAATTTTTAATTAAAAATAATAATTTATATTTTCAGAAAGAAGATCAATTTTTTTCTCCCTGGAGACAGGGGTGGAATGAAGAATGCATTGCATATAGGCATAAGGGAACTTTTGGTTATGATAGAAGTGTTTATTATTTTGATTCTGTGGTTGATTTCTTATGTATATACAAGTGTCAACACCATTCAAATTGTATTATTCAAATATAAGTTATTTACTTCAAAGATATCTCAATAATGTCATCAAGTTTTTAAAAATCTGACAGTAACAAACATTTGGGGAAATAAGGTATCATCCTCAGCTGCTGAAAATTTAAGTAGGCACTCTTTAAAACTAACCTGACATATTCTGATGAAATTGGAAATAAGCATTTCCAAACTCATATATTCCAGTTCTGTAAAAGGAAATTTTCCTGCTTTTGCACAGAAATATCTAGGATGAGTTGTACGCAGCATCCTTTATAAAACTAGGAAAATATTAATCAGTAGGTGGATGATTGAATAAAATGTGGTAGAGTTAAGTGATATAGGATACTATACAATGCTATTATACAAATAAACTAAATCCTAAATAGAAATATGGATTGATGTACATCATACCTGAGTGAAAAAAAGGAACATGATAGAGTATTATATAATTCATGAAAATTAAACAAACATCAGAAATATATTTTATGTGCATAACTATATATTTTATGTACATCCGTATGTACATTTATAAAATGGATGTATAGTAAGTATATAGTAGAGATATAAATAGATCTATATATTTATTATATGCAAATACACTAAACTCATTATGTGTTTTTTCTTCTTGAAGGTAAAGCTAGTATATAGGGTAATGAAATGTGAGGCATCTCAGAGCTCAGGAGGCTTTCCCTTTATTTGTAATACATCATTCCCTGAAAAACCTTGAACAAATATTATATTAATAGCTATTAATTCTGGGTGATTGGGATATGGGTATTTGTTATCTTATCCTTGTTCACTTTAAAAGCTTCTAAAATGCACAAACAATACTTTGTACATATATACTAGTATATTTATGTATGTAAGGTGTGTGTGTGTGTGTGTGTGTGTGTGTGTGTGTGTGTAAGTGCCTAAAACTTAGATTGGAAAGGAGACAAATAAAAGTTTAATAGTTGTTACTTTAGAAAAGAGAATGGGATTTAGGATGGGCAATTTACAGTGAGTGGCTGGGGGCCAGTTTGTCAACAGGGTTTTTGCCTTTATCCAGGTTGTTTGAATTTTGACAATGAGAATACATTTGTGTTTTGCTTGTGTATGTGAAATGAATACTTTATGAAACTAAGTTAATGAAAAAATGGCAACACGCTGAGCCAAGTGCTGTGGTAGAGGTAAATATATTTTGCCTTCAGAGAACTGAGAAAGGGTGGTTATTGATGTAGATAATGGTTCCTAAAAGCTTCTGAGAAGGTGAATTGTGAATAAAATCAACAATTTAACCTGGGTATTAAATTCAGGAGTCTGTTGGGAAAAAATGTACATTCTTGATTTTGCTAGCATCTCACAGAAATTTAGCATTTCCATCAACTATGAATGAGAGCATCAGACCTCACTGGTGTTGACAGGCCTGTGAATTTGTGACCAATAAAAGCCATGATTTTTAAAAATCTCATTTTAGTTATCATATATCAAAATATCATTAACTCATCACTAATTGAAAATTATAGTAGTAATTAGATTTCCTGCAGGGTCTTGCTATTTAATGTGTTCATATAAGGACATATTTTTTTAAATATGGAATTTGCTATTTTTGTAAAATTTAAGAACTGGCTTCCTTTGTTTTCATTTATATATAGTACGCATATATACATATTATAGTTTTAGAAAATATTGTCCTGAGATGGGATAAATAAGCTTCAATACACTTCCAAGTGAGTTTATGACATATGTAAAAATGTTAAGAACCTCAGTGTAGAAGAATAAATCAAACAAAAATTGGTGATGGGTGGATGGACCGGCATGATGGGTGAAGGAGGGGGGCATAGTAGGTCAAAAAGCTAAATGTGGGGTATGAGAGCATGATGGGATATGGCATCATAAGGCTCCGCTCATCAATGACTTTAAAAAAAAAATCTTTATTGTGGGAAGTATTACAGAGGTCTCCTTTCCCCCCCATTGACCCCTTCCACCTCGCACCTGATTTTTTATTGTTGCAAATACAATTTTTCTTCCATAGTTACCCTGAGGAAAACAAAATTATAAACTTATCTATATAATCAGCTGGTGGTTTGAGTCAGGAAGTGAATAACTTCGGAGCATGAAAGCATATCATGACAAACAAATACTTCTCAGTTCCTATTCTTCACCCCACTTTACATGAGAAAGTTATTATCCTCAGAGTTATTATCCTATGAGTTTGTAGTATGTAATTACTTACTACAAAACACACTGTTAAAAAACCCTCTGAGATGCCCAGGATAAACCTGATCTTATTAGCAAATATGGTGGTCCCCATGATTACCAACATCCACAAGGAAAATGCATTTTGTCTAGATTATTCGAATAATTGTCTTCAACTAGAATTTCACCTGGAAATGTAATATGTAAAAGTAAAAGCAAAACTGCTCTGCTTGGTGAGCAAATGGGAAAGCAGGAACTCCGCCTATTGCTCTATCACCTTGTCTATCCTGATGGCCCAGGAGGCTACTGTGCAGCCGCCTAAGGCTCCACATCCATCAACATCTAGACATTTAGAAGCACCCATTTTTGCCCCCTGGACTTGTTCATTTTCATCTGTACTTTTGACAGTGTGTGGCCTCAACTCTGCTTTTAAAACATTATCATCACCTTGTATTTTATATCCGTCTATGCATATAAAATGTTAGATTTTCAATCTCGGCATTGTGAGTTGCATCTCTTCAGTGTAGGTTGGGACACTGTTCAGAGGAGGAGGGAGGTAAAAATCCTGTCTGTTCTCCCTTCTATTCGTTTTACCTTCTGGCTCTGACAAAGGTCTTAGAGCGCTTTGATAAGCGTGTCCTCAATTTCCATAATATTTTGCTTAGTTTATTACTGCTCTACCATAGTATAGGTTTTCCTCAACTTCAGTACATTCAACTCTTGAATAATTATTCCTTTTGTACATTAGAGATTGACACCTCTAATTGGACTTTCTATATTGAATTCCCATCTTGCTAACAACAATAACGAGTGAAAATTTCAAAATATTTAATGATGGCATTAGCTGTCACTCATAGTTTCACTTTGGCAATTTCACAAGAGATATTATATTTAATTATGTAGCCTTAATACTAAATTTTATTATATTCTTCTTTATTATTTTATAAAAATAATTGGGAGAAAAACAAAGGATTTCGATTGTGCTAAAATGAAATGCAGTTATAAGTATTTTGTAGAAACATCAAAAGCACAGCTCTCATTGTTCTGGATTGGCTGGGTGTTCATTGAAGATAAGCCTTCCATATAAGTTCAATTACAATAGAAAGACCATTTTCACAAACTAGTTGAATGAAATTGTATTATTAAAGATATTTAATTAGGAACACAACACTTTTCCTTATCTCTCACTCCATAGCATATGTATTACTCGATTGAACAAATTCTATTTAAAAAAAAATATTTTTATTGATTTCAGTGAGGATGGGAGAGAGAAAGAGAGAGACAGAAGCATTAATGATGAGAGAGAATCATTGATCGGCCGCCTCCTGCACACCCCACACCTGCAACCCAGGCATGTGCCCCAACTGGGAATCGAACTGTGACACCCTGGTTCAGAGTACGAAGTTCAACCACTGAGTAATGCCGACTGGGCAACAAATTCTACTTTTTTTGCACATTTTAGAGAGAGCAGAGTGAGAAGGCGTCCTGTGCAGTGTCTGTTTCTGGCAGTCTGGGCCCAATACCGGTCCTGCTCGCTGATAGTACTTGAAGCTCTGTAACTCTGAGCAAACACTTAAACCTTCTGAACCTGTTCCCTCATTCATGAAATGCAAAGGGTTTGACTAGCTGATCTCTGAAGTCCCTTCCAGAGACATTGTTATAAGACTTAATATTTCCTGGTTTGAGGCAAGATCCAGTCCTGGCCTGCCCCCAGCCATTGCGTAAGCCTGGAATTAACCCACACCTCCAGCTCTCTGTGACTCCTGTATACCATATTTTAGTGTATCTATTGGATGAGAGACTTTTCAAACTAAGACATCAGTGAGCTGCTTCTTTTATGCCACAAGTTATTTTTACTTTGATGCTTTAAAAGTCATATATTCTCTTTAGATAAAGTATAAACTTATTTTATTATACCTGAAAAATTCTGACATTAAAGTAAACAGATTTCAGAATAAAATCAATAGATGTCAACTTTCCTTCAACACAATGCTTCAAATTAAATGCCAACTGGTCATTTTGTCCCAGATCTCTTCACAACTTTGCCATAACCGAAAGTAGCTCCAGCTGATATTTTTTTTCCAGCTAGGAAATAGATGCCATACATTACATCTAAGTAGTCTCAGTCTGTGCACTATTAGTAAACTGGCTAAGGAAGTCTCCAGTCTGTGCTACATTAATTCAGATAAGCTTGAAATTTGTTAGCATAATAATGAAGTAATAGTTTGTCTAATTTAATCTGGACACAGTGATATGTGACACTTCAATAATAGCCAATGTGACCTTAAAGGTTAATGATGGTATCACTCATCTAAAGTGACAGACAGCTTCAAGTTCTGCTGCAGTCAATCTCAATTTTTTTTCTCTTTATTAGGTTACCGGCATAGTAATGAAGCTTTAGTGAACTGTTATGTAGAATTGCAAACTTGGCCAAATTAGTTCCAGAGGTCACGTGATGAGACATTTCATTGTCAAAGGCAATGGCAGCACTGTTATGACAGTGGACACGAGGAGGCAGAAGTGTTGCTACGTGGATCTCAAGCTCACAGAAGTCTTCAGAGATGCTTGGTGCATGGGCCTTTCTCAGCTATGAACTGGGGTGAAGCTTTCTTAGGCTCTTGTACTATCATCCACCCCCTTCTCTTACTTTGTGCACAGGCATGCATGTGGCTGCTGCCCTGCATAACACACAGTGCTTGGCGATGTGAAGAGGACTGAGATGAACCTGCACGTGTTCCAGGCTGTAGTGAGTTTAAGATCTTCTCAAGGAAAGACAACAGATAGACAAATCACTGTAATAGAAGGTACAATTGAGCACAATTGAGAAAAACAAATACAGTGCCTTTTGATTGCTAGGAGGGCAGGAGAAATTTTTCCCAGTAGAAGCCTAAGGAAAGCATTTCCTAGGTCAGCCTCAAGAGCAGGGAAATTCACAAATGTTCCTTTTACTAGTAAGTACACCTCACTCTTTCTGCAGCCTTCCCCACCTTCTGTGTCTTCTCTTACTCTACGGTGGTGACACTGGGGGTGGGGGTGGGGGTGGGGGAGAGAATATGATGAATATAGATGGATGGGATAGGGTGCCGAAAGGTAGTCAGTTTTGGGGCATCAAGATATAAATGAGGAACTAGCTTCTTCAAAAATATGGTTGTTTAGCCCTGACTGTTTTTTCTCAGTGATTAGAGCATTGGCCCTTGGATTGAAGGGATTCAGGTTTGATTCTGGTCAAGGGCTTGTATCTAGGCTGCAGGCTGGATCCCTGGCTCTGGTTGGGGCACATGCGGTAGGCAACGGATCGATGTGCCTCTCCGGCATCGATGTTTCTCTCTCTCTGTCTCTCCCCTCCCTTCCACTCTCTCTAAAAATCAGTGGAAAAAGTATCCTTGGGTGAGGATTAACAAAAATAACAACAAAATATACATGGTTGTCTAAGTAACTTGAAAAAGGAAATCCAGGCGACTGATCTTGAATGTTGAGGCCTGTGTGTAGATTTCTCTGATCCATATATAGGTGATGTAATAGAGAGTGATAGAACTTCTTCAGTGAGAGAAGTTTAGAAATCCATGGAACATCAGATAAATTACATGCCTCAGATACCTTCTGAGATGATTTTTTTTTGAACTCTTCTAAAATTCAGCCTGTCTCTTTAATGTTAAGCAAGCCAAGGAAGGATTTGTCTTGGGTCAGGAAACAGTGTACAGTGTTCCCCCCTTTATTTGCATGTAATCAACTGTGGTCCAAAAATATGAAATGAAAAATTCTAAAAATAAACAATTTATAAGTTAAAAATTGTGGGCTGTTCTGAGTAGCATGTTGAAATCACGCACCATCTGTTCTGTCCTGCCTGGACTTGACTTGTCCTTTTGCCCAGGGTATGCATGCTGTACCTATAGTATCTATAATAATAAAAGTGTAATATGCTAATTAGACCTCCTTCTGGACAACCTCTGGACGGAGCCTGGGCTGCAAGGGAAGCCTGGGTCCCCGGTGCCTGCCAGCAGCCAGAGGGAAGCCAGTGCCGGCAGCTGGGGGAAGGAAGGCCTACTTTTGCATGAATTTCGTGCATCGGGCCTCTAGTAATAAGATATTTTGAGAGATGGAGAGAGACCACATTTATATAACTTTTATTATAGTAGATTGTTACAGTAGATTGTTATAATTATTCTATTTTTATTATCAGGTATTGTTGTTAATCTCCTTCTGTGCCTAATTTACAAGTTGAACTTTATCACAGGTGTGTATGTATAGGACAAAATAGTATATGTAGAGTTTGGTTTCAGGCATCCACTGGAGGTCTTAGAACATAGATCCACAGTTATGTGGAGGGGGGAGCTGCTGTATCTTAAGTCTCCCACTCTGTTTGTTGGTCATATTTGGGGAGGCACTTCCCTGCAGGATAAAGATCCCATTTACCCAGGTTTGCATTCGTCTCACACTCCTTCCCAACTTCCTCTAAGTACTTGGATAATTGAAAGCATCCAATAAGGCCTTGGCTAAAGAGAAATGAATTGATTGGATTGAATTATCCTGTGTGGCTGCCACGTGACTTCAAGCCATTGTTGAATGTATTTTTGTAGAGAATTCAGTTCATTTATATAAGGTATCAGCTCCCCCTTGTGACTATCCAGCAGCCAGTTTAACAAAGAGGAAATAAAGACACCTTTCCCTTATCTACTTCCATTTCCTTAGTTCGCTGTTTAGGAGAGAGTTGTTGCTCAGGGATAATCACACTCTCATTCAAAGAAAAACCCAAGTCTTTGAAATTAGTGCGACTAGGACTCCAAAGGTATGTTCTTACCCACATGCTTCATTCTGTAAAGGCCTCATATAATCATTAGTAGAATGGATGCCCTATCAACCTGTAGACACTAGGTGCATAATACAGCTCAGATGCTAGCAGTTGAGCTCTCATAAATATTATCTCAATTATACTATGACATGCCATTTATTTTCCAATATCTTCCAGAGCCCATTAAGACCATCTAAAGTTGTTTTTTCTAAACATCCAAAATAAAATAAAAATAATAGAAAAGCAATAATCACCTCTTGCTCTCATTCCTTATCATCTGAATCTGTCTTTTAAATCCATCTACTCTTTGCGTCTTAAACGAACTCTAATCCATTGTATTTTGCTGGATAACTGTAGCTACTTTAGCAGTTTTTAAATTGTTTTCTTATGCCTGTTCTCATTTGTCTCTCCTTTGTTTAGCCTTGGAGGTAGATATTCTTTCATTCTGTTTTGGCATAAGCAGGGGCTATGGAAGTGGGAACCTCAGGAAAGTTCATTCTCAAGTACAAAATGGGAAGCTGAACTTGAGTCCCATAATTTTCTTTTTAGGACCAGCCTTTTTCATTTATACAACTGTTTTCAAAGAATTTAAAGAGCCATCTGCTACTATCCACATTCAGGTCACCAGGGCACTTACAAACTATAGAATCAGATGCCCACCCAGCCTTATTAAATCAGAACCTCTGGCCTCTGATGCTGTCTCTAACCCATTTGCTTTCTGTATATATATGTCTTTGTTATCCACATCTTCATCTCGTTCACCTTCTCTTAAAAAAAATCCTTAAACTAAGTTTAATGCCATTATTAAATATTCATCCATGTAGCTATGTTATAAATATTTACTGAATTCCTACTATGTGCCACACGCAGAGCCCCAAGATGCAGTGACAGATGAATGAGTTATAATAGTTGACATCCTAGCTTGCGTTGTCACTGGGGAAATCAGCCGTCAGACCGATTAGTCTTACCTTTGGCTCTGGGCATGCAGGAGGCATTCAAATTGAGAGTAGTGATTCAATCCGTTTCAAAATAGACCGTTTCTAAAAGGGAGAGTAAAAGGAACAGAGGAAAACAACTTGTATTCATAACCCAGTGAGAAGTGGGAGGAAAAAGACCTCAGGTAGTCCTGATCCAACACTTTAGGGGGCTATAGCGGAAAAAAGACAGGTCTAAAATCCACTTCAAACCATTTCACTGTGTGTCCAACCACCCAGCCCAGTCCCTTCAGCCCCCACGGGTTTCCTTTGAAAGGAACTGAACCTGTAAGCAGGTGAGGGAATTTGTGACAGAGCATGATCAAAAGCAAATTGGGTGAGCGAGGGAAAGCAATTACACAGGGGGATCATTAATTGGAGGGCTTATCTCTTCAGTGCCTTTGGAATGTGTAAGCTGCGGTGCTGTGAATTGAATTTCATGCGCTCCTATTGTTTGTGAGGAGCTGGCTGTGTGTGGGAGGTGCTGAGTGATTTGCCAAAAGTGTTGGAGGAGCACCAGCATTCAAAAAGCCAGTGGGTTCTGCAAAGCCGGGAATTGAGTGAAGATGAAAAGGCATGAAGGCTGAAGTGAAGTGGGACTTTTTACTGCAATAGAACTTGAAACTGAGGAAGTAGAGTCAGTAATAAAGGGTCGTAAAGAGGAAGGCAGGGCAGAGGGGATTGGAAAAGTTCTTGCTAAGATCTCTTTCATCAATCAAATTTAGATGACTGATGGGACAAGGTCTACCTGTGCCTGGGGTAAAAGGAACATTGAAGTACATAAAGCTTATAAAATAGGCCTGTGAGGAGTCACACATGTATATTGTGGGGAAATGAGAAGCCATTTTAAACCGTTCTCATATCTAGAGAGAACACAAAGGAGCACAAGGAAGCAGAGGGTCCGCTAATTGAGACACTCATGTTCCATTCCTTTTACCTGTGTGTTACCTGCTCAGAAACCCTAATCCCTTCCATTCTTCCTGCAAGCCATGCCTCCTCTACCCTGTTTCTTTTGCTTGGGACCAACTTTCAAGTCCTAGCTCTGATATTAATTCCTCTTTGAAATGGTTTGGGTTAAGAACACTTCATGTATCATCTATCCTAACACCACCCTGGCCCCTGCCTACACTCAGCAGCTTAACCTCCTGTTTTCTACCTCTTTACTTTCTTCAGTCCATGCACCTTGACTCATGCTGTGATATCTTTCTCAAAGATTGTGAATCCCTCTTCAGCCTGCAGAACTTTCTTCAAATGTCAATTCCTCAGGGTAACCTTTTCTGATCCTCAAGTTAGATAGACTTACAGCAGCCTGCACCTCTCATTGGAAACACTGATTTAAAAAAAAATTTTTTTATTTGATTTTTTTTTTTTTAGAATGAGAGGAAGGGTGAAGGAGAAAGGAGAGAGAGAAACATCCATGAGAGAGAAACATTGATTGGCTACCTCCTGCACACCCCCTGCTGGGGATCGAGCCTGAAACCCAGGCATGTGCCCTGACTGGGAATCGAACCAGTGACCTCTTGGTGCTTGGATCAATGCTCAACCACTCAGCCACACCAGCAATGCAAGAACAGATTTTTTTATATCTATCTTCTGCCATAAGTGGACGCTCAGTGAGACCAGGGCTGCACCTGCATTGGCCTCTGCTGTGGTCCTGCTCTCCAGCACGGCGCCTGGCATTTCCGAGGCCCCACAATTCTCTGCTGTCTTTATTCCACGTTCTCACCGAAATCCTTGAGGTCAAGGACTCTCTGCCTTAGCTTTGTTTCCTTAGGTCATAAGAATATACCTGATATTAAGTGTGTGTTAAGTGAATAAAAGCTAGAAGAAAATATCCAGGACGGAGTTGCTCAATCTGGACACTACTGGCATTTGGGGCCGTATGGCTCTCGGTTGTGGGGGCATCTGTGCTGTGTAGGAGCTTTAGCAGCACCCCTGCCTTCTACCCACCAGATCTCAGTAGCAGCCCTCACAGTTGTGAAGAGCAAAAACGTCTCTGGACATTGTTAGATATTCCTGGTGAAGGTGCGACAGTGGGGTTGGGGGTGCAACATCACCCCAGGCTGACAAACAGTGACCTAGAGTACACACTTTTTATTATTTTATTGTTGTTGTTTTGTGTTTTTTTAAAAAAATCTTTATTGTTGAAAGTATTACGTATGTTCCCCTATTATTCCCCATTGACCTCTTCTAGCCCACCCCCACCTCCCACTCCAGGCCTTCACACTTTTTAAATCAACCAAATTTCCAGCTTTTGAGGAAAAAAAAAGGTGACCTATGAGGTACAGATAACAATTGTAATATTTATGTAGGATTATTTGAAGTTTTGGGTGTTTTTTTTTCCATTCAGGCAGGCTATCACCTAAGCTGTTTAGGGAGTTAACTTTTAGGTAGGCAGATAAAAGAGTTATTAAACTTTCTGAGGATATTATTATTAGGATTAAATTAGATAACATGCATAGAAATATCCTAGATTAGTGCCCAGCTCATGGTAGCACTTCCGTGAATGTGATTTCTCTTTCCTTCATCTAATTAGAGCATTTATTTTTAAATGATCACGGCTAACAATGAAATCTTGGGAAGATTTTAGCCAAATGAAAACACACACACACAGTCAATTCAGTTAAATTTTTTTTCTTAAAGGCTCAACTTTTTGACCATTTGATTGACTGAGTTCTTTGTTAGGAGACGGGTGTGTTGAAACAGAGAGCTGGTTAAGTTTCTTTCCTGCTGGGAAACACTAAATTACATCCCACCAACTTATGCTGCCTGGAGTGACTCACACAGTGGTTGACTTTAGAGTTCACTGAAGGTGAGGGTTTGGGCTACATGAGGTCAGGCTTTCTCCATGAAGCAGGACAAACACAAATTTATAATGCCAGGCTTCTTGCTATAATTTCCCAAAGTTGAAGGCCACTCTTTTCCCCTTTCCCCACCCCTTTCCTGGAAAGAAAATATAGGAGTCATCCCCAGAGGCTACTGGAAGGAGAGTTTCTGCGCCAGTAGATCTTTTCTTTTCTTTCCTACTCAGGGGGATTCTTGGCTGACTGAGTAGTAAATTCACTGTCAGTGTTTCTTCAGTTCCCAAATAAAGAAGTAATAAGAGAAGCTCTGCCTGTGCATTGGCCAAAATGGATAAAGGACAATAAGCAACAGGAGTTTGTAAGAAAACACATCCTACCTGAAAACATGCGATTGCTATTTTGGAAAGAATTGCAAAATTGGAAAGCGCAGGGAAGTGTAGATATCATGTACTTTAAATTGAGGCAAACGTTGAACACAACAATTTATGAAATGAGATTTGCAAGAACAAACAGTCAATTTAGATTGCAGTGCGGTTACAAGCCTGGGAGAGAATGTGAGGATATTGAGGTAGGGAAGGGAGGTCTGTAGATACGTCTGGAGAACACCTAGAATTATTATTGCTTTAAATCGGTGATTTATTTTTACATTTGGGCTTGGACTAAAATTGTTTGCTTGGCCAAATCTTCCCTAGTGTGAAAAACTTTGTTTGGTATGTAGAAAATCCTCAATACATTTTAGTTCCCAGTGTGATTTTATGCATTTTCTTTATGCCCCCAGAGCCTACTATACTGTCTGTTAAGATCAAAGGTTATCAATACATTGAATGAAGGAGGTATGTAGTTGAAAGACAGAGATTTAACTTAACTTCTATTTTTTCCCACAAGTTAAATATTTATTCTCCTGGTACCTCATTCTGGGGGCTAGTGTCCCTTCATTGGTTAAACATATACAGAATACCTATAGTGTGTTAGGATCTGCATTAGGCAACATGAATTTACAGGGAAGAAAGACCAGCCCCTAACTTCCATACTTCAATCCTGAAGAAGAGATCTACCAGTGGACAGAACATTATACTGCAGTGTCAGATACACTGTGACAGAGAGAAGCCCAGAGGTTTCAGAGCCCAGAGGAAACCGAGCTGCTCCCATCACTTGCCTCTCTCCTCCCTCAGACATGCCAGGCTCTTTCCCACCTCAAGGCTTCCACACATGTTCTTCCACCTGCTTAGAACATGCTTTTCCCTGCTGTCCATATGATTGTCTCCTACTAATTATTCATATTTCAGTTTCAATGTCATCTCAAAAGAAAGACATTCTTGATAGTCTTTTAAGTCAGCCTCTGCTATTCTTTCTTTTCTTTTCTTTTCTTTTCTTTTCTTTTCTTTTCTTTTCTTTTCTTTTCTTTCCTTTTCTTTTCTTTTTTTCTCTTTCTTTCTTTCTTTCTTTCTTTCTTTCTTTCTTTCTTTCTTTCTTTCTTTCTTTCTTTCTTTCTTTCTTTTTCTTTCTTTCTTCCTTTCACCTTACCTTTGTTTCCTTTATTGGATTTATGAAATTCCACACTGGAATTCTGTAATTTGTATATTTGCTTGTGCAATCTCTTTCTTCCCCATTATACTATCCACTCTATGAGGGGAGGAACTGTGTCTTTTGTGCAACACTATTTGAAGCACAGAACAGTCCTTGGGAGAAACACAAGAACTCAATAAACATCCGTTGATTGAATAAATGCAAGAATAGGTGAGCAGAGGATGCCCAGCCCCCAGAGAGCCAGTGAAAAGAGGGCACAAGAACAGCTAACACGTAATATATATTTAGGATTATTTCTCTATTCAAAATGCTTTGATCTTCGGCTCTGCACATGTTATTTTTTTTCTATAAGCAACATTTTTAGATGAGAAAAGAGCCAGAGCTAAGTCCCTCTTCTAGAGATAAATAAATAATACATAGTGGAATGAAAGCTCATAGTCAGGTTTATTTTGATCCAAATCCTCTACTTTTCCAAGAATTATAACAGTAGCTCAAGGGGCTGCAGGGATTGCTGCTGTCACCATTCATTTCCTCTTGGGGAAACAAATACTGTACTACTCCAGTGTATCTTACAAGCAACAACATGCCCAGGACTCAGAGAAATGGGTAATGAATTAGTGTTGTTTTCTTTTAAGTCCAATAGACCCTTTCATTTCTGCCTCTGGAATCCCTCCTCCTATTTTAATGCTCATGATATTCTGTTTTACATTACTTTGCCCCATATTCATATGAGGAATATTAAATTTATAATAAAATCTCGCATCTCTATACACTTTGCATATTCTGCATCAATTGCTTTGTTCACTATTAATTCTTTGCTTCATCAGAGTTCATTCTTTTAATAACAACCACAGGTTTTCAAAGTGCTGTCTAGCCAACATTTCTTAATTTCTTCTTCCCATCCCCATTATGTGTTATTGAATTCTCTAAGTGAATTATATCACTTTGCATAGCATTTCAGGATGTGATTTGCATGAAACATGTTGTACAACCTAAAAACATATCATATTAAAATGTCTAGAACTGCTTGAAGGAAATGCTCCCGGGGAATGCACTGTGCTATATATAATGGCTGTGGGGACATGTTGAGTTCTAATGTGACAGGAACAGGAAACAAACAAGCAAAAAGTGACAGAGTCACATGCAAAGATTTGACTTGCATATAAACAGATAAAATGTGTTTATATACCGAATGAGCTTTTGTTTTGTTTTAAAATTCCTTTTTTTCCTTTCACCTCAAATGTAAGGGAAAGAGAGGAAAGGGATTTTCTCACTTAATTAATCTCTACAACAATTTTATGGGGCGGGCATTATTATATCCTCGTTATAAATAAACCAAAAATTATCTGTAACAGAAAGTCAAAGATGATAGTTGACTTAAAGGTTTTTCTCTTTTTTTGGTTACTCCTCAGCCCAGGATATTTTTTTCCATTTATTTTTAGAGAGAGTGGAAGAGAGGGAGAAGGGGAAGAGAGAGAGACAGAGAGAGACACAAACACACATAGGTGTGAGACAGACACATGGATTGGTTGCCTCCCACACGCTCCCCAACTGGGGCGGGGGATCAAACCCACAATTGAATACCTGCTCTTGACCGGGAATCAAACCTGCAACCCTTAGATCCTCAGGCTGATGCTCTAACCACTGATAAAACTGGCCAGGGCTTAAAAGTCTTTCTGATTCCAAAGTCTCTGGCCTTTCTGTAGATTCTGCTTATTAAGAGAGTATGTGACAGAGGATACAGTGTAAGTGAGTGAATTGAACTCTGTTATCAATGACTTTGGTCACAGAGCTGAGTAAGGAATAGGTTAGGAGGTTTTAAGGGAGCAGATGTGTTTGGCAAGGCAGAGAGTGTTTTATGCTAGAATGTGAAGCCTGAAAGTCAGGGCCGTCTAATTATACCATCTCTCTCGAAGAGACAGCAGCTCTGGCTGTTGCCCAAATGTTTATATCTAAATTAATTTGCTTGACTAAAAAAACCCTTGGTAATCTGGACCTCTACCTAATTCCAATGTTTTTCTCATTTTTCTCTAGTTCAAGGACTTATTGCTATGTCTGAAACATTCTTCTTTCAGAACCACTTACATGTATTTCTAGAGAGTGGAATGAATTGGCACATACTCCTCTTCCCATTTTATTAGAAGGATTTCAGGCGAGGAAGAATAGAAAGACCTGCTCCAGCAAAGCTGATGGTATTCTTCCAGAGAAATAGAGACAACCTGGATGGCAAGTGTAGATCAGGCTACTGTAACAAAAAACCCCAAATTAGTTCATTTATCAGCCACAGAAAGTTATTTCTCACAGTCCTAGAAGCTGGAAGTCCAACAGGAAGGTACCAGCAGATTCAGTGTCTGGTGTGGGCCTGCTTCCCGGTGCTTAGGTGGCTGTCTTCTTGCTGGGTCTTCAACACAGTGGGGAGACAGGGAGCAAACTCTCTCATGACTCTTATAATGGCACTCATCCCATGCATGAGGGCTCTAATCTCATGGCCTCCTCTAATTCCCATTACTTTCCCCAAGCCCCGCCTCCTAGTACCAAAATATGGATTTTGAGGGAACTCAGTCATTCTGTCTGTGATAGTGCTTCATTGCCTCAAAGCCAGCGAATAAATCCCAGCTAGTAAAATAAGTGCCCTTTCATCATGTGGGGTTGAACTGTGTTGGCTCAGAGGGAAATTCAGGTTTATCTTAACATAGTTTGCTCATCTCAGAGGAGCTGTGGTTAGCTGGTTGTGGAAGGCCCATATTCAGACCAGTTCATGGTATGAGGGCATGTTTCTTCTCCAGGAACTGGGACATAGATTGCACAAGCCTGTAATAATACTTGAGTTTGTAAGTCAAGAGGAATCAGGGATGAAAGCCTCCCCTGTGGGGAGAGAAGTTGAAAGTGAGACAGAGGACCTGGCCAGTGTGGATCAGTGGTTGAGCTTCCACCTATAAACCAGGAGGTGAAGGTTCAACTCCGGGTCAGGGCACATGCCTGGGTTGTGTGCTCTCAATCCCCAGTGTGGGGTGTGCAGGAGCCAAGCGATCAACTATACTCTCTCATCATTGATGTTTCTATCTCTCTCTCTCCTTACTTCTCTGAAATCAATAAATATATATATATAAAAATTAAAGAAAGAAAGTGAGACAGAGGGCCTTCACTGATCTAGAAACTTGACCTGAGTTTTAAAAAGGCAGCAGCACAAAGTTTGGAGTTTGGGGAAAGAGTAGAGATCATGCTGAGACCAAGCAATGGATGAAGGGAGAATTCTTACAGGAAAAAATCTCAGGATAAATTCACTTGGTCCTCTGTGAATATATATCACAGAGATGAGAGAGTTCAATTTGATGGAGGCAGGTGGCTCTGAAAGCCTGTGGAGGATCAAGTATGAACCAATATTAGGACAATAACTTTCAACCAAGGTGGCACATAGATGATTCCAGACTCTACAGAAGCAACATTGATTTTTATACCATTCTACATAGGTTCATATTGCATGTTAGAGGTGATCTCTAGGGGAATAAAATGAAGTGGATTATAATACCATTAAAATTTTGCCACATGCATTATATTAACTTTCAAAACCTATGTGAAATGTCAATGCTTCTTAAAGTAGTTAAATACGCTGTAGCCAGGAACCAGAATTTTGTTATTTTCTAACTTTGTCATCATTTACATGTAATTCACTGAGGATGTACTTTGTGTCAAGAAATGTGTGGCGCTTTAAAGATATTGACATGAGCAGGCTGACATGAGTGCACGCATCAAGGTTCCACATGGAAGCATGAACAGTCTAAACCTGAATGTCAAAGGCCTCTCTCTGACTAGGCACCTTTAGTTTCCATCCTAGCTTTTTGGTATTTGGGACATGAAATGACTTGAGTTTGCAAAATGCAATTCAAAATGTTTTCTTTACCAAAAATTTCACTCAATTGCTTAAGGAAGACTTTTGTAATATATGATTTCACTGATCTGGGGAGAAACCGAGAGCTATCAGGTATTATCAGGAATGAATTCTGCTTTGCAATCTTGGCCCCCAAATCTTTATTATGATAGCCATATTGACATTCCAAAACTCATATAAAAATAACACTTGGGTATTAGTTTATTCTGTGTTTAAGAAACTTCATATTGTGAAAACTGCATTATAAAAGACCAGTAGATTTTCCAATGTGGAAGTATGGTTTGAGATGTTTAGATTCTCATTTAAAAAATCTAAACCATTCTACAGAGATTTTCATTTAAAGGTTTTTAAAAATAGAATATAAATGCTTAGCTATAAAATCTTAAGATTGCTAAAAAAAATTCAGAATTTGATTATGTCTTGCTCGTGACCATTCTAATGATATTACAGTACTTAGAATCACTAATACCATCATTTGATTATACTATATAATAAAACCCTAATATGCAAATCTACCAAACAGCGGAATGACCAGAATGACTGGTCACTATGATGTGCACTGACCACCAGGGGGCAGACGCTCAATGCAGGAGCTGCCCCCTGGTGGTCAGTGCACTCCCACAGGTGGAGCACTGCTCGGCCAGAAGCTAGGCTCACAGCTGGTGAGTGCAGCGGTGGTGGTGGGAGCCTCTCCCGCTTCCACAGCAGGGCAGCACTAAGGAGCAGCAAGCCGGAAAGTAGCAGCAAGCAGGTGGGCAGTAAGGAGAGAGGAGTCCTGGACTGTGAGAGGGCACAGGGCAGGCTGAGGGGACCCCCCACCCCCGTCCAGTGCACGAATTTTGTGCACTGGGCCTCTAGTTACTTATATACATCCGTATAATTTTATCATCTTTATCTCCCAGTATAACAATAAACAATGAATAAAGCCACTAAATCATTGATCACAAGGAGTAACTTCTTCATGATCATGTTGCTGGTTTGTAACTATTACCAGCATGATATGAAGCATATTCTCAAAAACAAGGACAACTAACATTATTGAAGTCTTACTTTTTTCCAGATATCTTATAAGCATCTTTATGTAAAATACCTAACATAGTGTCACAACAGCCCTGTGGGATTGGTACTGATTTGAATCCCACATTAGTAAAGAGAAAAGTGGCTTCCAATGAACAAATAGCTGCACTGGGAAGTGTGTCCTGGTAATGGTATCTCCACAGCCCATGGTCTTAACCAATTCGTCTTGCTAGTGCCCCTCATTAATTGATGGCATTTTGTAGAAATACCTTACTTTATCAAGACACTGTGGTTGTGGGGAGAAATTAGTACATTTTGCTATATAATAAATTTGAACATTGTAGTTTACATAAAACATTACGTATATGTTAATGGGGTTCTATTATAAACTTCCAATTACTTCTTGCACAAGTATTGATGACAATTTTGACAAAAATGTGTCTAAGACACACATCTATTTTGTGGCTTCAATAACCTTTCTCTCCTCCACTGATTCTGATGATCTTTTTCTGTTTATTTCACAATTTCTGCTCTGTATTGCCTACTTCTTGCTTTGGAACTGTTGTTATAAAAAACAGAAAAATATATTCTGTTCATGCACTAGAACAAATTGTATTATTTAAATACTATTTCTTTATTATATGGTAGTGGTTTTCTAAGGGTTTTGCTTCCTGAGAATGGGCCATGCATAATGCTGGCGGTTTATCTACCTTATTGATTAAGGAATGCAGACATATGTTGTAATCCTCTCACCTGAATATTCCAGGCTGGGATTCTTTATTTATATTGGTTATTTATTTATTGCCAGTGCCTATAGGAGGAAAATTTTTAAACTTTAAAAAAAGATACAAACTCTTTCAAACTGTAGTCTCAGCTAAAAATGGATTTTCCCATGAGTTAGTACCATGACCTAGCCTATGCAATAAAACTTATTATATTACTCTCAGGGAGTTGTACTTCAAGCTATGACAACTTATCATGTGTCCAATATCATGTGGCTTATCATTCCACTTATCATTCAATGGATCAAATAGAGATCTGCAATCCAACAGGTTTAATCCAGCTGTATGGCTATAAATAAGTTACTTAACCTCCTTAAAACTCAGTTTATAAACCTTTAGCATGTGACTTGGACCTAACTCATCACAAAGCACCTGCAACAGAAAGAGAACTGTATAAATGTGAGCTTTCCATGATTAAGTTGTGGACATTTCCTTTTCTTCCTAGTTTGTTGGGGTTTTCATCACAAATGGATGTTAAATTTTGCCCAATGCTTTGTTCTGTATCAGCTGCCTAGATCATATGCTTGTCTTCTTTAGGCTGTGAGTGTGGTACAGTAGCTGAGGTTCTACATGATCTACCTATCTACCTTTCAGCTCACACTCCAACATGATCTACTACTGTGCTGTTTCCTGGACACTTTATGCTTTTAGACCTTTGCACTTGTCATCTAGACTTCTCCCAAGAAATCCACATGATTAGTATCTTCACTTTCTTGAATTCTCAGATTTTATTTTCTTAATGCGTCATACTCTGACCATTCTATTCAGAACCTGGAACTTCTTTGATCCCCCTTAATTTGGCTAGTTTTTTGGTTTGGTTTTGTTTTTTAATGTGACATTTATCACCTTATAATATATAACTTACTTTTGTTGTGTTTATTGAATAATTTTCTGTCCTTCTACTTAAACTCTCCCTCTCTCTCTGTAGCTACCTCCCTTACAAAAATGTAACCTCCATGCATTTTTATTTTTTTTTAATGTACTCCAAGTACCTAGAACTGGATCTTAGTATTTTATATCTCTTTTATTAAATTACTAGAAGCCCGGTGCACGAATTCATGTACCAGTGGGGTCCCTCAGCCTGGCCTGCAGGATAGGGCCAAAACCAGCTCTCCAACATCCCCTGAGGGGTTCCGGATTGTGGGAGGGAGCAGGCCAGCCCGAGGGATCCCACCTGTGCATGATTGAGGCTGGGGAGGGACGTGGGAGGTTGGCCAGTAAGGGGCGGGGAGAGCCCCAGGGTATGTCTGGCCCATCTCTCTCAGTTCCGATTGGCTGGGCCCCAACAGCAAGCTAACCTACCAGTCAAAGCATCTTCCCCCTGGTGGTCAATGCTCGTGATAGCAACTGGTCGACCCATCAACTCTCTGTCCCCTGGTGGTCAGTGTACGTCATAGTGAGCAGTTGAGCGGCCTTAGCATATCATTAGCATATTATTCTTTGATTGGTTGAACAGACAACCAGACACTTAGCATATTAGGCTTTTATTATATAGGATTGATTGATTAAGAGAACAAATACTTGAATGAAGTTTGCTTTCCTCTTTGTTAGCTTCATTCTCACCTATTAGAGGTAGGTTTCCCATGTGACTCAGGAAGAAGTGAGGTATGGTCCTAGGGAGTACCATTCTTACATCATATCACCTTAGGGAATCCAGAGGAAAGAAAGATACAGGATAGATAAATGAAAGATAGATGATAGATGATAGATAGATAGATGATAGATAGATAGATAGATAGATAGATAGATAGATAGATAGATAGATAGATGAGAGAGAGAGAGAGAGAGAGAGAGAGAGAGAGAGAGAGAGAGATGATAGATAGATAGAATTGTAAGAATTGTGATTGGCCAAGCTTGGCTAATGTTTCTAAACCTGTTGGGGGTGGGGGGTGCATGGGAATAAGCATTTCTCCCCAGAATCAGACCATGTGGCTCTTGGTTTGGGGTAGAGGTCCAGTCATTTACTCAGAAGAAGCAATGTACTTCACTAGAAGAAAGGGGTGAGGAGATGTGGGGCAAACAAAACCCACAGGTGTCCACTACTGTCTTTATTTTAATGCGACACCTCCAATACACATTTTTATCTGACTAAAAGACCAAACTGACCAGATACGTCAGTCTACCTTAAATTATCTGGAAGTAGAAGTCACTTGAAAAGCTGGCATAGATAAGTCTTCCAAGTTAGTTCTTTAACTGTTGAAATGCAGAAAATATTGTTTACATTGTTCTTGCTCCTAAATCTTTTCAACTTACCACATTGTTAGCTATTTCTAAATACACATAAAGAGGGCTCTTGGGTAGCCACAAAGTTTATGTTTATTTTAAAGAAAGTTGCTGTAGTCAGCAAAGATAACTTTTTCATATTGGTAAAGCTCTCCACAACTTAGAGCAATTATGGACTGATACAGAATTGAGAAAGGATACCACAAATGAAAACAAACATGAAATTTTATAATGTGTGGAAATGGTAATGTCAATAAAACATCTTGAAAGGAGAGTTATACAAAATATTAAGTTCTATACATCATCTTATACTTGCCTGTATCTGGGAAATAAATCCTGTAAGTGAACCAAAATACCAATTATATTATATATTTTATTGACTATTATTTAACATTTAATCAATATTTTATTGAATATTACTTAATACTTAATATAGTATTTAATACTCATCACAACACTAGGAGATAGGAATTAATTTTCCATTTTAAAAATGAGGAAATAAAACTCTCAATAGTGTGAGTGATTTTTTTTTTAATATCCACAATGCAAAGTGGAGAATCAGACTAACCTAGGATTATCTGATCCTAAAGTTTAATTTTCTACACTGGACACCAACAATACTCTCCAAAGAGACCTGCGACTATTTTCTTCTAAATCATAATATCATACAATTTACTAAACTGGTATACATAAGGTTGACGCTGCAATATTAAAACAGGCTCATTAGGTTCAAAAGCTCTGTGTATTATTTTTGTGTAAATCTAAGATTCAAACTATTGAAATGAAGGGAAGTTCATATACAGATTCTTTTGATTATTATTTGCACAAGCCCAGGGTTAAGAATAGAAGCTAATTAGTGAAATGCAGAAAGGAAAATGCATATTTATGCCAATCTTTATTATTGGGAGTTTGATACCTATAGTAAGAATGATTAATTACTACTCAACCAAGTGTTCCAGATGAAAAGCATTTTATTGACTAAGCTATAACTATAACATCATGTGGTGAACCCAGAAACTTCTATTATACTGTCATTTACAGTAAAGATTTCAAGGTATTAAAAACTGAGTTTATTTTTACAGCAATAAAATGTTCAAGAAGAATGTTCTTATTTTTTGTTACTTGAACTAAAAATAATACCAGAGACCATAAGGCCCAATAAAGTAAGAAGAAACAAGTAATGTATTATTTTTGAAGAATGAACATATATTTAACAAAGGAGGACTATTCCTATGTCTATATTGAGATGTCTATTAGCATGTTCACCTCTGTTGCTAAGTAGGATATTGGATTCCAGATAAACTACTTATGAGAGCTCCTATTGGCTGATACCTCTACTAACTTATCTGGTGAACTTGGGCAAGTCATTTAACTTCTTTGAGTCATTGTTCCTTTATTTGTTAAATGTGGACATTATTGTCAGCTTCAAAATTATTTTATTGGAATATAGTAGGATTACACACACACAAATACACAACAAATGGCAAACTCCTAAACATATGTAAAGGATTGTTCTTCCATGCATTATTTACCCTCTAAAATTTCCTTTCAGCAGTTTGTCATTGTTGTCATCGAACAAAAGTTCTTGTAATC
This sequence comes from Myotis lucifugus, assembly GCF_000147115.1. Lineage (NCBI taxonomy): Eukaryota > Metazoa > Chordata > Mammalia > Chiroptera > Vespertilionidae > Myotis > Myotis lucifugus. The sequence goes on from NW_005871195.1 coordinate 854,685, forward strand.
AAACCTTATCTTACTAAACGGAAAGCTGAGGTGGGGGTGGGGGGTGAGAGGGCAGTTATCTATATATATAAAACTCTAATATGCAAATAGACCAAGCAGCGGAACAACCGAACAACTGAACAACCGGTCGCTATGATGTGCACTGACCACCAGGGGGCATGCACGAAACATGGCGGGTGTCGGCAGCAGGCGGCAGAACATGGAACATGGTGGGCATTGGCTACGGTGGGATGGTGGAGCAAATGAGTGGGGGTGCCAGACCAAGGCAGGGTGCCAGTCACTATCATCAGGGCGAGCCTCCGGTGGTTACTGAAAATTCTTTGCCCCACTCGCACCTGCTGCCGGTGCCCAGTGCTGGCCCTGATCGCTTGGTGCCATCACTGGGTGCTACCAGTGGCTGCCGCCCTGATCGCCCCTCAGGATTTCTCGACTTCCCCCTGCTCCTGAGGAGCGATTGGGGCCGGCAGCCGCCGCTTGTACCCGCTGCCGGCGATGGCCCCACTTGCACCCGCAGCCGGTGCCAGAGCCACTGCTTGCACCCGCTGCCGGCACCTGGAGCCGGTCCCCATCACTTGGCATCATCAGCAGGTATGAGTGACAGCTGCTGGCCCCGATCACCCCTAAGGGCTTCTCCACCTCCCCCTGCTTCTGAGGGGTGATTGGGGCAGCAGCCGCTGCTTGCACACGCTGCTGGAACCAGCACCAATCGCTCACTGCTTCAGTGGGTGTGATGGGGCCAGCACTGTCAGCATGTGGGAGTGGCGGTGGCAGCAGCAGGAGCAGGGCTGTCAGCAGAAAGGGGAAGGGTGGCTGTGGCAGGAGGGGCCGGGAAGAGGCATGGAGGATGGGCCAAAACCCACTCCTGTGCCCACCGCAGCCTCGCGGCCCACAGTTCCTTTCAAGGTGCACTGGGCCCCTGGTTTGTATAATAAATGTTTTTGTTAGTTAAAAACCTCTATAGATATAATGTTCTTATCTATATAATAAAAAAGTAATATGCTAATTAGACCAGATGCCCTTCCTTCCAGACAAAGCTGCAGCAGGAGGGGGCCGCAGCAGAGGTGGCAGAGGCCCCCGGCTGTGGTGGTGGCAGGCAGGGGCCGGGGCCAAGGCCCTGGCACGAATTTCATGCACCGGCCCTCTAGTAGTTAATAAGAGCATTCTATGTCTCTCTGTGTGTGAGTGAGTGTATTTTAAGAGAAAGGTTGGTAATAGAAAGAAATGTATAGCTGGAGCAGTGGGAGTTTTATTATAAAGTTGGTAATCAGAAAATATGCTACAATAATTTATTTTCTAAGTGAACCTTGAGAAGTATATTCAATGTTTATTTAAAGAATAGTTGCCATGGCATCCTTGCAGAAAGATGTAGCAGTACCTGAAAACAAACAAAAAAGCAATTTTAGTATTGTTCTTCAGACTGGAAAAAAAAATATATATATATATCAGCATTTGTGGTTAATATTATAAGAGTGTGAGTATGTATGTCTTAGAACATATGTTCCAATTGGGAGACATTTTCAGAAGAAAGTGAGTTCAATAAAAGCCTTTTAAAATATATCACTTTTATTTATGTAACTAGGTAATTACATTTGTGTGAGATAATGTTTTCAGAATAAAACTTCATGTCCCTTAAGAAGCTGTCTTATTCTCTTTCTCCTATGAGTCCCCTTCAGTTTTGTGGCCTCTGACTTGCCACATTACTTGTATTTCTCTGAATGTGAAGTCCCTCCCAGCCCAAGTTCTTTCTTGGGTTTTTGCTTTGTATAGTGACTCCATTTGTCTTAAATTCCCTCCCTACTTCCCACAACACCTCTTCTCCATATACTCTGCTCTATTCTTTACCATGTAGCTGAAAAGTTTTCATATTTCGAATTTTCCTCTATTACCTACTGAAATCAAGGGCTTCTTTGTGACTTTCTAATGCAACATAACTGTAGTTTCCATGTCTTATTGATCTAATATAAACTTCTTTTTTTTAAATTCTCAATGGAGGATATTTTTTCATTGATTTTTAGAGAGAGTAGAAGATAGATGGAAAGACAAAGAGAAATATCAACGTGAGAGAAACACATCAATTGGTTGCCTCCTGCACTTGCCCCAACCAGGGCCCAGGCCGAGGAAGAGCCTGCAACCAAGGTACATGTCGTTGACCAGAACCGAACCCGGGACCCTTCGGTCCACAGGCCGGCTCTATCAGCTGAGCCAAACCGGCTAGGGTGAACATAAACTTCTTAAGAGAGAGGTTTAACAAGGAAAAATATTAATAGACTTAGGTTTATTTGTTTATATTTATCTATCATTCTTCATTCCAACAAATATTTATGGTGCATTTACCATCTGTCAGCTAAGCAACCATCAATGAAAATTCACAGAATCCTTGCCTTCACAAGATAGACATTTATCAAACAACCTCACAAACAAGTTCATTATTACAGCCATGATAAAATCTGTGAAGGTGATGACATAGTGCTAGGGTACCTATGTCAGGGCGATGTGGTCCAATCCAGCAGATCACAAATGGCATCCCTAAGGAAAGACCTTGTGATGGGTTATACAGCCAATATGAGGCTGAAATGAATGAACTAGAGAGAGCAAAGGGGAACCTTGCAGGAGGTGAGCCAAGGGAAAGGTGAAAGAGCCAGACCATTTGGAGTCCTGCCTCCATTCCAAGAGCAATAGGAAATGGCTAGCAGTTTTAAAAGGAGGTGGAAGCATCAGCAAAGAACAAAATCATATTGTCTTCAGTTTGGGTGAGTCAGCTGTCAAATGTCGAATAATGTCTGGGTGAGAGATGATAGTAATTTAGATTAGATGGAAAGAACAAGCCAGGTTTGGGATATCTTTAGCAGGTGACACTAGTGAGACTTTTTGATGGATTGAAGGGTTGGGGGATCAAGGAAGCACCAGATACCAAGGATGCCATCTAGCTTTCTGGCTTGACCCCCACTGGCTGCTCATCTTAGATGAGGAGCTTTTGGAAGCAGAAGGTGGCTTCCACTCAGTCCGTGGCTTCTTTAAAGTTCTTGCTCAGTGCTTTGGACGTTGTATTGAATTTTTGCTTATTTTAGTGTTTAAAACAATGACTATGTTCATGACACTATACTGGTATTTTTTATTTGTTTGTTTGTTGGTTGGTTTTTCAAGTGAAAAGTAAGGTAGAATTCCTTCCCTTGAAATGGTTACTATGACTCAGTTAGGTACAGGACGATTATATACAGGGTGGGGCAAAAATAAGTTTACAGTTGTGAGTACCCGAAACACAGAGTTTATTCTTGTACTATTATTTATTAATTTTGTATTATTTCCATATGAACAACTCTAAACCTACTTTTTCCCCACCCTGTGTACATAGTCTTATTTTCTCATGGAGCACCCTTCCAGGTATGATGAATAAAGGGGGAATACTGGGGACCACAAAGGCATAAGTAAAGTACAACAAATAAAAAAATGTAAGAAGACAAAATATAATGGAAGTAGTGAATTCAAATAATGCTTTAAGTGGTGAGTGTGATTTTGAAAGGCAGATATGGATATTCTGGTGGAGGAAACATCTTGAACAATGGGCTGGATGGGAGAATATTGGGGGTACATGGAAATAATGAGCATCTGGCTTGGTGGGGATGCAAATTGTTTAAGATAAGAATACAAGATCACTAGAAAGGTTGATTTGTGTTTTGACTGGCTCAATTTAGTAAGTAAAAGGTTTTTGAGACAGAAACAATAATTAGTAAGAATTTTAGTGGAGGAGACACAGGATTCTGGAAGATACTTGATCATTATGAAAAATATTTAGTTGGTATGTGGTCAATATACTTCATATTTGACTGGATTTTAAACATGAGAGCTGGAGAGGAAGAAAGGTTGACATATTAGCAAAAGCAATGTTAGATTCTCTAACAAATAACTCCAAAATTCCTCTGGTTTGGTCAACTAGAGCTTTATTTCTCACACAACTTTCCAAAGCAGATGTTCCTGGCAGGTGAGAATCTTTCCTCCATGGGGTGACGGATAGACTTCAAATGCATCATCTTGTGGCTCCACCCTGCCCGGTGCCTGGGAGTCCTTCCGTCCAGCTGCCTGGCAGGGAAATAGAGCACGTAGGAGGAAGAGAGATTTTCTAAGAGCTCCTGCCTGAAAATTACACTTACAACTTCCACTTACATTGCATGACCTCTTAGTTACATAGGCAAATTAGAAGGAACATATAATTGTTTCATATCCAGGCAAAGAAATGGGAACCAGGTTCTAAGACACAAGCCAGCTCTCTCTTCCACAGATTTCAAGGATTCTAGCATGTGATTGTGCTTGGGTGTTGGTGTGACTAATACAAATAATATATAGTGAGGAGAATGATTCTAGGATACTAAATATGTACAATGTGAAGTTTTGTATGACACTATTGGAGATTTCTAGCAGAAATTTAGTTTATAAGTCTGAAACTTGGTGAAAACATTTGGGTTGCCTTTTTAAAAGACATTTAAAATTTTTTTAATTGATTTTTTAACATTTATTTATTGCTATTATTATTTTCTAGAGAGAGGAAGAGAGAGGGATAGAGAGATAGAAACATCAATGAGAGAGAAACATCACCAGCTGCCTCCAGCACACCCCTTACTGGGGTTGGGATTGAGCCTGAAACCTGAGCATGTGCCCTGACCATTAATTGAACTAGTAACCTCTTGGTTCATGGGTCAAGGCTCAACCACTGAGCAACACTGGCCAGGCTGGATTGCTTTTTGAACATGGGAGAGAAATTTTAGGCTAAGCTGACTGTTGTAGAATTTTTCAATCAATAAAAATATATTGGTGCTAGAAATATGATGGTGAAAGAGATATGATCCCCTCTCTTTAGTGAAAGAGAAAGGGAATTTGGAAATTGACAAGAGACCAAGTATAACTCAACAGTGTTTGTGATAGAAGGCTCTGTGATGATGGCTATTTCTATATCTGTTCTGTTCTGTATGGTAGCCACAGGCCTGTGGAATGTGGCCAGTGTGACTGAAGAACCAGATATTTAATTTTAATTAATTTCAATTAATCTAAATAGATTGAAACTCCTTATGGACAAAGATTATGTTTTAACTTCTTAAAATAACAATAAAAAACAATGATGGCAAATACCTCTGGAATACTTACCATATGTCAAGTGCAATTTAAAGCACTTTGCATATATAAACCAACTGAACCTTCATAACAACCCTGTGAGGTTAGTAATAGTATTATAATTAACATTTTCTTTTCTGACAGGAAAGTTAGGCACACAGCTGTGAAATATATTTCCTGCTTGTAGCTAACTTACAGTCCAATTCAGGAACTAGACAAATAAATTCTGTTGCAGTGGTGCTAAGAGCAGTGAAAGTAACCAGCAAGCACCTGTAATAAGCCAGGAAGCAAAAGCTGGAATTCACCCAGTGAAAGAGATGGAGAGGCTAAGATGAGCAATGGAATATGCTAGTTATGAACTAAGACAGGGTGGCAAAGCTGGTTGCATAAATTTATATATACCCAGTCAGCCCTAGTCGGTTGCTCAGTGATTAGAGTGCCAGCTTGGGGACTAAAGGGTGACAGGTTCAATTCCGGTCAAGGGCATGTACCCCCATTGTAGGCTCAATCCCAGGCCTGGTGCACGTGCTGGACGCAACCGATCAATGTGTCTCTCTCACAGCTATGTGTCTCTCTCTGTCTCTTCCACCCTAAAAATTGATGGGGAAAAATATCCTAGGGTGAGGATTAACAAAAAAATAAAATAAAATAAAGAATGAAATTAAACACCTGGTAAGTATTCTCCCTTCCTTCTTTTCTCTATCCTAGAGTTAGAGAATGTTCAGATTAATCCCTTTCTCACCTGACAAATACCCAGTTATTTTTCACTTTAATCCTACCTTAGAATATAGCATGTGGAGCCCTGAAAATGTGGAAATTTTGAACTATTGGAGCATAAAGTGTTTCTTTCCCCTCCCCTGCTCTCTGCCATCAGTGATCTGAGTCTTGGTCTGTAGAAGCTGGACGTGGCTGCGTGGCCTGTCTGCTCGGCCTCCGAGGTCAGCCTGCCTGGAGCTGAGCTCAGCCCATTTCCATGCATCATTAAGGCTAGGGAATGATTAGCTAACATATTCCTTCTCTGAGGCTAATGAGCTGTGAGGTGATACATTTGTAGTTCAGCCGGAAAGATATAAAAGTAGACAAAGTTTTTGTCCAGAAAAAAATCTTCCTCTAAAAACCATCTACTGGGTCCTCCTTTGTCATCCTAGAGAAATGTGGCCACATGGTAACCCAAGTCTTGTAGGGAACTATTACCAGCTTTGAGATGAACAGGGGGATTTTCTTCAGCTACTTGTGATATTAGATGTGTGAGTGCATGTTTGTGAAGGTGTGACAATGCAGGATCCTGGAGGTTTCTCATTTGGGGAATTGGTAACCATCTTTCTGCTGCTTGTTTTTTTTCACTTCCTCTTTGAATTAGTTCTTTTTTATACCTTGCTGATATGTTTAATATAGATATGTCTTCTATCTAAATTTATGTGATATGTTTCTGAAAAGTTAGAATCCCATCTTTGGAAACAAATGAAGAAACAGGTTGAAAGAGTTGTGTGTGCAGCATCCTGTGAGACTGGTTTAAATCTGCCTAGGTAGAGTTTGACTTTGTCTCAAGAAAGTCAACAACTGCATTTACTAACCTCACATGTTGTGCCAGAAACTCTACTGTATATGTTTGTTAGGGCAGGTTCAACTATGGAAAGAAAGTGTCAGTGGCTTGTTGTCATATCTCTTCCTCACGTGACTGTCCTGGGAAGTTGTTTCGGTAAGTAGAGCAGCTCTTGGTCCCTGGGTTATCCTGGGACCCAGTGCCCCTCTAGCTGGTGGCTATGGTAAATTGCGCTGCTATGAACATAGGCGTGCTTATATTCTTTTTCTGATTGGTGTTTCGGGATTCTTAGAACACATTCCTAGAAGTGAGATCACTGGGTCAAAGGGGAGTTCCATATTTAACTTTTTGAGGAAACTCTACACTATTTCCCCTAGTGGTTATACCAGTCTGCATTCCCACCAGCAGTGCACGAGGGTTCCTTTATCTCCACATAGTCTCCAGCACTTGTCATTTATTGATTTGTTGATGATAACCATTCTGACAGGTGTGAGGTGATACCTCATTGTTGCTTTAATTTGCATCTCTCTGATGATTAGTGACTTTGAGCATTTACTCACATGTCTGTTGGCCATCTGTATTTAGTTTATGTGTGCCATGAGATGAAAAATGTTGAAAAATCACTGCTCTAGAAAATAACCTCAAATCTAGTAGCTTATGACTAGACAGGTTTATCTTATAAGTCGTGGAGATCAAAACTTCAGATGGGTCTCTCCGAGCTAAAATCAAGGTGTTGGCCTATCTGTGTTTCCTTGAGGCTGAAAGAGAGAATCCATTTTCTTGCTTTTCCAGTTTTCAGATGCAGCCTATATTCCTCGGCTTGTGGCCTCTTTCTTCCATCTTCAAAACCTGTAGTTACATCACTCTCACCTTGCTTCTTTCTCATCTCTTCCTCTAACTCTCTCTTGTGATTACACTGAGACCCTCAGATAATTTAGGATACTTTCCCTATCTTAAAGACAATTGGCTAGTGATATTATGTCTAGCTGCAACTCTTTTGCTATGAAAACTAACATAGTCACATGTTCTGGGGATTAAAATGTGGATACACATGAGAGGGGGCCTTATTCTGACTGCTATACCATGTTTTCCTCTCTCTAGATTCCTGCTTATTATTTACCTCTCTCTTTCCTTCTCCATCCAAGTATGTTTTCTCTAAGCCACTTTACCCTTTGAAACCTTACCCATCTTCGATCTTCAAAATTCACCCCAAACTCAACTTCTTCTCCTAATTCTACTCATTGGAAAGAATTCATCCTTTCCTTGTATTTTGTCACTTTTTAAACATACTGCTGTTTTATTTTTTTTTAAAAAAGATTGCATTTTGAATTATCTCTGTGGGTTGATTGCAGTCTTCCAGAAGGACATACATTGTTCTTTGCTCACTTTTTCTAGCCTTCATAGACTTTAAGAATGACCTTAAACATAATAACCACACATCTAATTTTTGTTGTGTTGAATAGAATTTACTCAGTTATCACCAGCAACCAAGGGGCATAGTAGCATAATAATCTTTTAAGAGCAGGCAACCCACAACTAACTTGCATGTGTTTTAGGAATGTTTCTTATGTGGCTTTTGCAAGAGATGTCTAGTTACATTTTCCTCCTCATACTGATTTTACTTTATATAGCTTGTCTCCTGTGTGGACCCAAGAGTAACGTGAAGATATCATCTCTGGCAGCATGCTTACCCACAGTGATCACATTTATTGGCCTCCCCAACATGAATTCTCTGGAGAAATGGGATTTAAACATTTCTCTGAAGATTTTCTCACAACAGAAATACTTATAAAGTTTCCCTCATGTGAATTTTATGATGAATGACAAAGTTGATTTCTAAACTCATTTTTTTCTATAAGTTTTCAAAGTATAGATTTTCTTCCCATGAAGCCCCCCTGGTTGGCCTTTGACAAGCTAGAGAAGTATTTGTCTTATACTTTGATAGAGTGTTGACCTAGGAGATTATTTACATCTTGTTTTCAGGTATAGTCTTTAATTATTTTTCTTTGCTTGAGGGCTTTCCTGTAAATACTAGCTTTCTGTATCTTCCATGTTTTAAGGCTATACATCGTGCCTTTCTTTCACTGAAGTTCTACTGGGCCTCTACTTAAAGAAGATGGGCATTTTGGTCTACAATTAAATCTCACTTTGATCATCATATAACATCATTAGGGAATGTTTTGTGAACATAGTTCCTGTTTCTTGTTTTCCTGGGATAGGGGCTGTGGAATATATGGCCTAAGTAGTATCAATTGGGCTAGGAAAATGTTCTCTGAATTGAGCTTGCATCATATACATCAAAGTCACCTGGACTACTTGTCAAATCAGAGATTTCTGGCTCATTCTCGGAGTTTCTGGAACAGGCTGAGAATTTGCATTTCTATTAAGTTCTTGGGTGACATCAATGCTGCAGGTTGGGGACTGCACTTTAAGAAAAACTTCACAGGAATGCTCCATGGAAGGAGCAATATAAAGAAGAGTTAATACATGTATTCATTTGGTCATTAACTTATTCATTTAGCAAATGCTTATTGTGAGAGTACTATATCTAACTCTAATGTTTATATTATTCCTTCCTTTATATTCATTTAACCTATTTAGAAGGAGATATGGAAGTGGCTTCTTTTCTTTGAAACTAAATTATATGACTCACCATCCAAAAACCCAAGATCAGTAGCTGTGTGTTTGTGCACATGCATATATGGGTGTGTACATACTCACACCCACTCAAGTGTTGCCTTTTGGCTCGTGGCAGTATACATATTTCTTATAATGGGTGTATTCATAATTTTGTATTTTGATTTTCACTTATTATATTATAAACTATTTTCCATTTAGTATAGTCGTTAGAATTACCTAAATGACTCCATAAATTTTAGATAAAATTGCACATTTCCCTTCATTTTTACATAAAAATCTTTCTATTTAACAGAAAAAGTTTGAATATTATTGTTATGAAATATTTCTACTAGAGGGTTTTGTGATCAAAGTTATGAATATTTTTATGACTTTAAAAGAAAGTCTTAATATATAATGTAAATAGTACTGTATGATTTTTAAGTTTATCATCATTGGAGATTTATGGTTTTTAGTCATTTGATAGATAATACATGGGCTTTTTGTTTCTAATTCACTTGCATTTTATTACCAATGAATTTAATCATTCTGCTGTGTCCATTTATGATTTTCCTTTCCTGTTTTTGTCTATACAAGTCATTTGAATTAACAAAATATGCTTTTTATTTTGGATAAGTCAGTTTTTTTTTACTTTGGTCCCTGAGCATAAACCATAAGGTTAATGCAAGTTTCTATAAGCATGAAATAAAAAGTGCACATTTAGTTAAAATAAAATGAAACTGCCTTTTAAAAGAAAATTAACATCTCTTTCATCAACCTTTTAGAATTGAATCAAAACAAACAAACACAAAAATATCCATAATTTGAACATACCAAAAAAGACTTCACTTGGTAGTAATATAAGAAATTATCAAAAAGCTTTTAGAAGGTAAAAATGAATGTAGAGTAATATTACCATGCGATATTTTATTGTCCCTTAGATGACTTGAAAAAACTACTGTAAGAATGCTTAAAAAATAAGTTTTTTAACTGTATTAATTCTATGGACTGAATTGTGTCCCCCAAATCCATATGTTAAAGCTCCAATCCCCCCACGTGTAACTGTAAACAGAAATAGGACTTTTGAGAAGTAATTAAGGTTAAATGAGGTCATAAAGGGAAGGCTTGGATACAGTAGGGTTTATGTCCTCTAAGAAGAGAACTGTCTCCCCCCCCCGCCCCCTGCCACCCCACACAGGCACCAAGGCAAGGCCATATGAGGATGCCCTGAGAAGGGTCTGCTATCCAGGAACAGACCTCTCCTCCCTCAGCCCCTGCCCATGCTGGAACCCTGAACTGGGACTTTTAGCCTCCAGACTGTGAGAAAACAAATTTCTGTGGTTTATGCCACTTAGCCTATGGTGTTTTGTTATGGCACCCTGAGCAAACTAAGACATATAAATAATAGTTATATGTACATGATTATAATATAGACGTCCCCCAAAATGTATACACACTTTGTATAATTATAGAGACAGTGTATATTAAAATACATTTCATTTTCAAAATGTAATAGAATCAGTTGTTAAAGTGTGTATACATTTTTTGGGATGCCCTATATATATTATATATAGTCATAATTATTTATATACTTATATGAATAAATATTTCCTCCTCAGGGCAAATATATTCACTTGAGACTAATGCAGAACTTTGCTTTAGAACAGCCCAGAAAGTGTGATTTCAAGATCTGCAAGCATTTTCCCAATTGTGTGATAGAAATGATAATATCTGCCATCTACATATTTACCACCAAAGGTCACTATGCTATTTTATAAGAAAGTGGTTTGCAAGCAGAAAAACACGCTCTGGACATACAAAGGTCACTTTTAATTATAAAATCTATAGTTATCTAATTAGCATCCACTGTATTGCTTAGACTATATTCTTTTTGTCACGATTCACATCATCAGAATCATCTGCTTTAATATAACTTACAGCACAATCACGAAAAAAGTAAATGGATTTTGGAGACATCCATGAGGAGCAACTTCACAGTTGGAAGGGGTCTGAAGTCCTAATCTCTTTCTTAAATGGAGTAACTGGCATCTTAAACAACACCTCGCTTCTGAATATACTTGTGGACACTCCGTTGCCCTTACCCCACGGTGTGGGGGAATGCACTCCAAGGCACCTTTCGGAAAATGATGACTTGTTTATAACTGGTTCTATTTGTAGGCAGGGAGGGTGGCTTCGTTCATCTGAATCATCACTCTGCTCCATGCCTGACACAGAACTACAGGAAACTTGCAAAGCACACAAGTTTTTCACCTTCTCCACCCCTCACAGCCTCTCCTCACATGCTGTCAACTGTGCTATATAAATAAACTCAGCAACATATGTAATTGCTGGGGAAATTTGTTATCTAAAATGAAGGAAAAGATTATCAGCTAAAACTAAGGACAAAAAACATGCAGCACTAGTCCTAGATTTATGGTCCTGAATCACTACCAAACACGATTTTGTCTGCATTAGCAAGATTTCATGTCCCTGGAGGTAAAAGGCTGTGGTGAATATTTATTATGGCCAAGGGTCCTGTTCCCATTTTTTTTACTCCAGTTCATTTTTGTTCCTCTTATATAACTGGGAAACTTTGCTGTGATAAACAACCAGGCCATGACACCAGGCATATGGCGGGCTCTGAAGACCTATTTGTTAAACCAAATGTGTTTTCTTGTTATCAAACTTTAGATAAAACCCTGGAGTTGCTTATAGACTAACATGGTACCCTTGTCCCAGTTACTGTTCTTTGAATCTCATCTGACAAATGGGCATAATGACAGAGATCTAAGTTTTATATGAAGATTTGTAATTAAGTATAAAGTAATCCTTGTAAAGTGAATGGCCTGTGTGTGGAATATATTAGTCACTCCCTTCATGGCAGACATCCTATCCTATCCCTCCTATTTTAAAAAGGGAACTAAAGAAGGTTTTACTGGCATTTTTGTTAAATCATTGCATTCTGAAGCTTTCGAGAGCCAAAGATAAATTGCACAAAATTTAAAGAATGGGGGCTTTTTAAATTTATTCCTAACATCTATAGAAAATTTGGAATAAGAATCAATTATATTTTCTTTCTACTGCCTAAATAAGTACCTTAGAGAAGAGTTAGTATTTTCACATGCATTGCACTTTTCCATAGAATGGTAAAACTTGGAGGATAAAACATTTATCAGACCTGTTTTACAAATTTGAAAATATAATAAAGCTAAGTAAATACCTGAATTTGAAGAGGCTCTGTCTTATCCCCAAAACTTGTTCTGCTACACTATGTATCATCTCAATTAATCACAGCTATGTAATTAATTAAGACTACAGCCCAGCAGGTATCTTTCCTATTTTTCTTCTTCCCCCTCCCATTCAGTGCATCTGCCAGTTCCATAGCCCCAGGTTGTAAGATATGTTCTGAATCCATCAAGCTTTTTGCATTGTTGTTTCATTCCCTTAATCATTGCCATAATTAGTATATGTTACTGAGTGCTGTTGTGAGGATACAATGAAGTTGAAAAGTTGAAAACAAATGTAAGTTATGTTTCATTATTGATGTTTTAGGAAGCAGTTCTCAACCTGTGGGTTGCGACCCCTTTGGGGGTCCAACGACCCTTTCACAGGGGTTGCCTAAGACCATTGGAAAACACATATATAATTACATATTGTTTTTGTGATTAGTCACTATGCTTTAATTATGTTCAATTTGTAACAATGAAAATATATCCTGCATATTAGATATTTACATTACGATTCATCACAGTAGCAAAATTACAGTTATGAAGTAGTAACGAAAAAAATTTTATGGTTGAGGGTCACCACAACATGAGGAACTGTATTAAAGGGTTGCGGCATTAGGAAGGTTGAGAACCACTGTTATAGGAGTTCAATAAATAATACCCCCTTTTCTCCACCTAAATTCTTAACCAGCAGGAAGAGAGAGTAATTTGGCAGACAGAGATAAAAATATCACCATTATCACTTCTCTGAATTCTGTTCAACACTTTTCATTTGTTTATTAATAGAATACATGACCCTTCTCTAGGTGAATCCATAGCTTGAGTTTGCAAAATCTCTTTTAACCCATCCATAAGCCAGGCTGTTCTAAATTTGCCTCTCCATTTGATTCTCTCTAAAGCTGTGAACAACCAGGGTAGAGTTATTCTATTTGATATTAATTGGAGGGGTGCAGGCAAATTAACTGACAGACTAAGACGGAGCCTACCATGCTGCCTTTCCCAGTCACGATCTCCCAGCCAGTGTCTCTGCCTTTCTCTCCTGACTTTGAGGACGACTGCAAGTCAAACTTGCTAGAGATCTTTTTAATCTCATGCTTTTTTACCTTAGCATCGTGTTACACTGCCTCACTGACCTCTGCAGAGGTCTTGTAGTTCAAGGATCCAGCTGCACCTTTACACGGTCAAGGCCAACACACATTGCTCAGTAAGGCAGAGCTGTCCAAGTTTACGAAGGTCCTTGCAAGGCTTGTTTGCTAAAGATCTACATTTGTCTATGAGCTCTGCCTGCTAAAAATAGCTCTCCCCATATCAATAAAGCCACTTGCCTGTGAACAAAGGTGCCATAAACCATAATGATTCACCAAGGACAAACTTCCACTTAGGCCACACTTACTAAAGCCTTAAGGCTAAAGCTATCAGCCATTTTCTCTCTGTGGTATTTTGTTCCCCAATGCTACTTCTGGCTTTCTCTCAAGGTTCCTAACCAATGCATGTGCATAACAAAATTTAGGGGACCTTAATATATAATAACCTGATTCCTAACCTTAGTTCAGAACAATGTGAAATCCAGGAGACAGAGAGATGAAATACAGGGCATCTGCTTTATTGGCATTAAGGTAAAGGTAGTCCCTGGCTGTGTATCTCTAGGACGTGAACTTGCTAATACTTTACTCCTGAATTGAGCAACAAAAGCCACCTGCCACAGGCAGTATTGCATTCCTGAAGACTTTGCCTAACATGTCAGAGCCCACCTCCTAACGTATTTACTCCATGAAAGAGCAGGATGCAGCTCTATGTGAGGAAGAAGACCCCAACAAGAACAACAGAGGGAGAGACTGAGGCAGGAATGCTCAACTTTGTTCCTAACCACTCCAGTCAGCTGGCTGACTTCTCCCAGCAGTGGGAGGAATAGAAAGGGTGGGGACAGAACTAAGAGAATACCTTTAGATGAAGTTTCTTCACCCGGAAACATGAGGGGAGAACATTACTGCTCTGCTACCAGCAAATAGCATCATGATTCTGAACTTCATTTCTTAGATGAAGAAATAAGCACCGAGAACTTAAATGAGCTGAGAAACTAATGTTCATTAATTGCATACTAATATCAAAGTGAGAAAGAGATGCTCTTATAAATATGCAGCTGGCATGATTTTTCTCCATCCGCTTATTTTGATGGTGATGATGATTAGAATATACTGCTTGCTTAGGATAATAAACAGAACCTACCCTATGAAGCACTATCTTTTAAAAATCCCATTTTTTGAACCAATGCTTTTAAGTGCTTTTTAGTAAAGAGTATGTTCACATATCAGAATGAGGGGAAGTAAAGGGTTCTTTTCAGGATAAGTTGCTCCTATTGAGAATCTGATACACAACTCCATGTCCAGCTGAGAATATTTGCTCAAGTGAGCTACCAGAGCAGTGATTTCAGAAATCTGAGTTGTTTTGTTCCTGAGGTCACTGGCCTGAGAAGATTAGGAGACCATTGCCTCTGAGTCATATTAATGTCCCATCACTATGCCCACTTGTGACCCTGACCAGGCTCTCCATTGACCTGACATAGGAACCCTTACTCATCATCATGTCATTACCCTCTAGCTATTACCTCATATGAATCTTTCCTTCCATACTATTCCCTCTTCATATTCCAACCCACATAAAAATACTATGGCCGTCCTAGTAGAAAAGGTGCCTGACTTGTAACCTTTATCATAAAGGAAGGCTTTGAAATGACAGTCTTTCATATACCCATTTATTCCTAAAATAGTTATGTCCCAGACACTGCACAAGGGCTCAGTTTCCCAAGGTGGGGAAGACACAAAAACAGCCACGAAGAATACTAGGTTGCAGGCAAGTACTTTATTTCCCAAAGTACCATTCTTAGAACCCTGCTACTCAAAGTGTGGACATTGTGTTAGGTATGTTGACCCTTAGGCCCCACTCTTGACTTACTGAATCAAAATCATCATTTTAGCAAGAACACAGGTGATGGGTACACGCATTAAACTTTGAGATTAATTGCCTTAAGATACACATTTTGTTATATTCTTCATGCTAGTCTGCTCAGGCTACTGTAACAAAATACCATAGAGTGGATGGCTTCAGTAACAGACATTTATTTCTCACCATTATGGAGGCTGGGAAGTCCCAGACCAGGGTACCAGCATGGTTAATTTTTAGTGAGAGCTCCCTTCTTCTATTGAAGATGGCTATCTTCTTGCTGTGTCCTCAGATGGTGCAGAAAAAGAGAGCAAGCTCTTTGGTCTCTACTTATAAGGGCAGAATGGTTACAAGAATGATATAGACTTTTTTCATGCTTTAAATTGATTCCAGATAATTACAAATAGCCAGAGAGGAAACTATATATTCCTATAAATTAATGGATTCCCAAATAATTAGAAAAAAGTATATTTATTTAAAATATTGGTTATATAGGAGTACTTATAGATCAGGACAAAGTCCAGTAAACATAGCATAATTCACAAAGATTAAAAACTAGATATAAGTCTTTATTTTGCTAAGCAATAGGAGGCTGTCTTCCTTGATGTAGTTGGGGAGTTAGGAGTTAATATGGGATTAAGTCCTTAGACTTTGAAGTCAAAGTACCTGGACTTACACGTGGTTCTACATAGCCTACTTTTGTGACCTTAGGCAAGTTGCTTAGCTTATCTGAGATTCAGTTTCTTGCCAGTAAAATGGAGCTAATTATGTAAACATCTAATAGGGTTGTTGTGGTGATTAATTAATTTAATACAAGTGCTTAACAACTATGGCTATTAAGTAGTAAACACCCGATAAACTTAAGCTGCTATGATTATTATTATTTTCCTTCTGTAGTTGCTGCTGCCATCATGTACTGTAATTATTCCAGGTCTCCCCCTGCCCAAACTGCCTCTCTTACTGGTCCCATTAACATAAATGATGAGCCATATAACTTCAAATAGGGGCTTGCAGTGACCTTTTATTAATAGACTACAGTTGCTATAACTAATGACAACCTAGAGTGATGCCTGAGCTGTCAAATTCTGCCTCTAATTCTAAGAATTGGGCGAATTCTGCCTATTATCATCTAACATGTGGTTTTATCTGAGTATCTTTCAGCCTTTTAAGCTAGAGATATTCCAGGCAAGGAATCACTTTGAAAACATAGATTTGTGACACATTCAATCGTTGTATCTTACCTTCATTTAGTTACTCAGTGGAAGAAGGTTAGACATTTGAAGCAGTAAAATATAAAGACAGTTGGGCGTTCGTGAGCCTGAGCACATCCGACTGAGGTTTAAGTCCTTTGGACACGTCCTTCCTGAAACGAGTCCAGTTATCACAGCCAACTCCTGCACATTTCCCTCCATCTGCCCAGGGTTTGAGCGTTCCATAGGTCCGTGCCCTTTCTGCAGCTGGTTGCACTGCCCCATCACTGCTGACTTTAAAATATTCAAACCTCCAATGTCAGATGCAGCACCTGCAAAGGCTGTGAAGTATTAGTGCAGCGGTAATGAGAACTGACGGCAGGTATAATGACAGCAGGTGAAATTATTCTCTGCTGCTCATGTGGCGGGCTTGAGATATAAACTCCATGAACGTAAATGGAATAAGTTCATGACAAATATGAAAATAGCCCAAACTGCTAAAGTAATAAAAGTAAATATAATAAATCTTTTCTTCAAATAGAATAATGTCCCTAACTGCAAATGTAATAAAACCTATCAACAGCTGCAATGTATTTGGGACATATTATACAGCTTTACAAAGAATGATACCCCCTGCTGGTATAGCCTCAACAATGTCAGGCTTTGTCTTTTTCCAGGGAGTCCAGATCGAGGGGACTACATGTTGCCTGGTATATATTGAGTATGACAGAGCGTTAACGCAACCAGGTTTGAACTGAACATGAAATGCTCAATCCAGATGTGCTCTTTGGCCGTTCTGCGAGCAGAGCCAAAGGCTGTGGGTCTCCCACCAGGGGCTGAAATGCAGCCAGGAAAACCAAGCTTGGGAGGTGAGGAATTGATAGATGGCTGGATAACTGTTTTTGCTGCTGGGGTGTGGTATAGGAATCAGGAAAGTGAACAATACCAGGACTAAGGGAATGGCGGAAGAGGGCTGGAGTGTGAAAAAGGGGTGTGGGGGTGATGACATCTGTAAAGATGATTCACATGCTAAGCACTGTGCGAGGAATTTTGTATCTTCCCACCATTCCTCACTCTTACTTCTGTCTTCCCACAACACATATGTTTTTGAATCCCTACTAGGTTTGTTTGTTGTTCTGTTTTTAATCCTCACCCGAAGATATTTTTCCACTGATTTTTAGAGAGAGTGGAAGAGGGAGAGAAAGAAAGAGAAAAACATTGATGTGAGAAAAACACATTCATTGGTTGCCTCCTGCACTCACACTAACCAGGGCCCAGGCCAAGGAGGAGCCTACAACCAAGGTACACGTCCTTGACAGGAATTGAACCCAGGACCCTTTGGTCTGCAGGCTGACACTCTATGTACTGAGCCAAACCAACTAGGGCTGAATCCATACTAGTTTATAACTACTAATTATATACAGGGAGGAAAGAGTAAATAACAAAGACATCTCTGGCCACATGAGCCTGCAAGTGCTGGGCGAGAACCAGATAGCAACAAGGTAATTTGATACAATGCACAACATACATCTTTGGGCAAGAGAAGAGGATGGGACAGAGGTGAGAAATAGTAACATTTAAAGGGTGGTCAGTTTTCTCAAATTTCCATCTCATATTCAGCCAATTTCCTTTTATTTTTAAAAACAATGCTAAGAACTTAGCAGAAATAGATTACCAATGATAGCAACAAGACATCATGGCTATAAATCCCAAAGCTGGCAAATCTACAGACTCTTCTAAACTGAATGTTCATTTTTTTCTAAATTATTATTCTGCTTATTACAATTATTGAGGCGATTCAACCTCTCACCCACCCATGTTTCCCAGCCTGGAGTAACCAAGGTTAACACGTTGGTTTGTCTGATACCAGGTCTAGCCCGTTGCTCCTACAAGCTTAGATGCATATATATAAGGGTGCTGCAGTTTTCTTATATAGACATTTCTTTTCCTCTTTCTCTACTCTATAATACAGGATGCATCATTTAAATTAGAAAATGGTAAATACTCCAAGTAGCATAGGGTTGTTTCTTTCAACCAGTTAGAATGAAAAGCAAAGGTCCTGATGTTAGATGACACAATATTTACCAAAAAATTGCCGAACTTGTATAAGACTCTCCGATGAAGAGAATAACAAAGGTGATTGAATCCCCAGCATTGTACACACTTACTGGCAAATAACAGTTCCTAAATAAACCATTATTAGATAAAATAACAATCATTTAATTGAGTGATTAATAAATACAACCCAACTTGCAAGTAAGTGGAGAAGACACATATAGAGACTTCTGAGCACATGATCCACTAAAATGTTGTTCCTCACTGCAGATTATCTTGCATCGTAGATCTGTGTATTCTTTTGTAGTCTAGCATTTTCATTGGATTCTTTCCAAAGCCCAGTGAAATTGGCATTGCAGGTATTTCCCTGAACCCAAAAGTTGGAAAGTTTAAGTAACTTGTATATCATAGAGGTACTTTATGTCAGAACTAGAGGCCCGATGCATGAAGATTCGTGCAAGAATAGGCCTGCCTTCCCCTGGCTCCTGGCACCGCCTTTGCTCTGGCCAGAGCTGCCTTCCGCCTTGTCGTGTCAATTTGCATATTCCCTCCTTATTGGCTGTGGGTGCCACCATCTTTATCATGAAGTGATGGTTAATTTACATATTACTCTTCTATTAGATAGGATTAGGGCAAGATCCCAAACTTGACTCCAGTGCTCTTTGCATTATTTACATGCTATCTTAAACTTCTTATTTTAATGCAATTTTCTGTGGAATGAAGTATCTTGTATTATTTATATTCCAGGTATTAGGTCTGTCTCCTCAGCAAGATCATGAGTTTTATTGTGGGTGACACTTGGTATTATGTCTCTATTCTAGGTAAGATGGAACTTTATCAGTTCTCAATAAATAGGCACTGAAGGAGCATAAATGACATCTTACCTGTGATTCAGCTGTCCATGTACTCACACCTTCGAACATCTCAATTCCCTCATCCACCTTCAGGCATAGACATTATGCAGCTGAACTTGATATTAGACTATTCTAATGATGGGAAACATGAAAAGTACAGTCTTTGCAATCTCCCGATGACAGAGCAGAAATGGATGGGTCATGCTTTGATTTGTGCAGTGCCTTTGGCTAGACCATACATGCTATCTTTCTAAGTACCTAGATTATAAAACACAGGCATGGAAAATTCAGAGACAGCCATATATCAGTGAGGCTGGCTATACTTCCCTGGAGGACCAGTTAAAGGAAAATATATCTATTATACTCTCTCATGCACTTACCTTAGCGACTTTATGGGAGGTCACATTTCTTATATGATCTTTGGTTAAATATCGCATTTCAATGTCTTCATCATCATTCTTACATATTTGAAAGTGAATCATCATTTTTTTTGGATGATATATCATTGTGAATGAAATTAACATGGGACTTTGCTTCCTTTTGGGTACAGGGGAATAAATACATATTTTCCAAGGGTCATGGAAGATATAATGTAGGAGAAGGCATTTGAACAAGCTGTAACAGCACATTCAGTGATGTACAGATATGGTCAGGGAAATTTAAGAAATTAAGAAAATTGAGATGGAGGAAGAAATATGTAACCACCCTGAAAGGCACACCAAGGAGGCTAAACCTCTACAAAAGGCCAAGTGGACCATGGAAAGCCAGGAAAATGATGTAATAATCCCTTGGTGGTGGGGTGTAATTGAAATTAGAAGCAAAAGTATCTGTTAATAAGTTGAAGAGTTTTTTGTGAAAGGTAGACATGAGATAGAGGGCTAGTGCAGTGGTAGGTCATATTTGAATTTGAGTGCATCAGAATCCATCAGCAACTGAACTTATATCAGAGCTTTTGTTTATAAGTCTATAAAATGCAAATAGTATCTTTTTGAAAATGTAATTATGGTGATGAAATATAAAAGTGTATAATCATGTGGGAATACCATAGGCACTCAGTCACTGATATCATTACTGTTGTTGTTACTTAGCATGGCACAGAAGATTCTATCTTATACCCAGGCCTTTGCTAATTCTATTTTCTCTGGAATTTTTTCTCTGTGGTGTTTCCTTCTCATCCTGAAGTCTCACCACAGGATTGTAATCCATCAGGAAGGCTTGCCAGCCCCCTCTTGCTCTTCATATGTAAACATACCTTGTATTAAAATGATCTCTTCTTAATTTTTTTCATTGCCATTTTGCCATTTATCCCACTATACCCTAATCCATTTCCACCCATCCCCTCACCACAAAATAACCACATTGTTGTTCATGTCCATGAAATTTTTCTCTTTTTCTTTTTTAACTCAATCCCTCCATCCCCTCAACCCCCTTAAGATTGGAAACAAGACAGGGATGTCCACTTTCACTACTCTTATTCAACATAATACTGGAAGTCCTAGCCACAGCAATCAGACAAGAAGAAGAAATAAAAGGCATCCAAATTAGAAAGAAAGAAGTAAAACCATCATTATTTGCAGATGACATGATACTGTATATAGAGAACCCTAAAGACTCCACCAAAAACTATTAGAACTGATGAAGGTCTCTATCTCTTCCACCAGATATGATCTCGCTGGAGTCTGTGGCCCTGTCACATTTATTGTTGTTTCCCCAACACTTAGCAGATACCTTCAGGTAACTGCCAATACTTGCTGAATTTAAAATGCAGATGATTATTTAATAAAAACTGGCTACATCCATTGTCCAGACTAAAGAGAAAAATGCAATTCTTTAGGTAAATATTGCCAGAGATGAAGAGGAAGCAACAGCTTCAACAAACACCGGGCAGATAGAATAGAGAACTAAGATTATTCCTTCAATATTGTAGTGAACAAAGAGGGAAGAAGCGAATCGAGCTCATGCTTTCTGGAATGGAGAAAGAGTTACTCACGGTGCCATTGCCCACGATGGAGAATCCAGATGGAAATGCACATGTGCATGTACAGGGCTGCCCATGAGAGAAGCTTGGGAGACATCTGAGAAAGTACAAGATGTAGATGGAAATGCATCATGATCAGAACTCAGTAATGGGATTTGCATTCACTCTCCTTCTGCCCGCAAAGTCTTTCTTCCCATTCTTCATCTTAGTAATTGCTGCCTGTTTTCAAAATCTGACCCAGGTCCCTATCCTCTGGGGAGCTTTGTCTCAACTGTGAGTTGGATGAAAGTTCTCTCCTGCCAGCCCATCTCATCCTCTCTGGGCATAAGATGTCTCCCACTGTCTCTGAGGGGATGCTCAACACTTACTCATTTATTTTTTAATGAAGACTTATGGAATCAATTAGACTGATCTCTTTTAAAAATAGAATAAATTGTTTAGTTCCACTGCACTAAAACGTAGCCCTCACTCTAAAAATGTACAAGAAACAATATACCCCAACAACCCAGAAGGCTCACATCTTTATTAAGGCCAGATGGATTTTCCTCCCTCAAATCAAGGCCTGCCACAGCACAACAGTAGAGAAGATATCATTTGACTTTTAGTTTGTGTTCCCCATTTCAGAATCCTGAGAGTTAAGTCTTCATGTTGTTTTGCATTAATTTTTCAATAATGGTTCTTGCTTTGTTGGCTGGAAGGAAATTTGGGACTACAAATTGCTGTAAATCTTCCAACACTGAGGAAATGGTGGTGCTTCTGTAAAAACAAGTCATATATGTATATATGTATATATGCAAATTAGGCCGGGACGCTGTAATGGTCATGACCAGTCATGAGGAGGTTGCGCACGCAGATGAGGCCCAGAGCGGAGACAGAGACAGGGGGGCCTGCCCCAGCTGCCGCGCCGGCTCGGGTGGCCCCGGAGCGGACACAGGCAGGGTGGCAAAGGGGCCTGGGGCGGAAGTCAGGCCTGGGTCCGGGCTGCCAGCAGTGGCAGTCAGGCCTGGGTCCTGGCCGCCCACTGTGCCAGTCAGGCCTGACTTCTGTGGTGGCCTGAGAAGTAGGCAGAGGACAGACCACTGCAGGTCTTATATACCCTAGCAGGGAGCTTAGATTTTATTCTACAGAAGGAGGAAAAGTGAAGAATGTCAAACTTGGGAGCATCCTGGTCTTGCTTTCATTTTCAGTGAACCATTCTGGTGGCTGTGGGAAGGATCACTTTAGACAGCTACAGTGTTTTTGGGCCCAAGAAAAAGAGAGACTGATGTTGGAAACTAGGACTAGACAGAGGCAGTGGATCAGAGACATATTTATGAGGAAACCTGATGGAACTATGCTGATTATACAAGGATGAAAGCAAACAAAGCAAATGGTATTAGCCCAGGTTTTCCAGTTTGGGCAACTTTGTTGAATGAGTGATTCTAATAATTGGGAGAAGGTATCGAGGAAAAGGAACAGTGTAAGGGAGCTTGCTTAGTTCAGCAATAGCCAAACAATTAGGACAGAAGACAGACTTAGTGCTCTTTCTTTGCAGCCACGTTTGTTTATCTGCCTTCAGCCACCACCATGTAAGGCTAATGTGCCATCTTTTCTCCTAATCTAGGATATGATCTATCTACTATACATTCCTATCACCTAAATTAGCTTTCCTGCATGATCCCTTATAAATACTTATCGAAGTCATTCAATGCTCTGTGAATATGGAGACTTTCAAGATGTGGAAACATTATGAGCCTATTTAGATTTATAAAGAGATATTGGGTGCTCAATTTTTAACAGTAAAAATCAGATACTGAATGTGGTCATGCCAGAGGCCTAATTTTAATGTGCCAATGTCTCTTTACTGAAGTGTCACACTTCAACAGAGAGCCTCTCAAATAATACAATGCATAACACTCATCTGGGTTGCCTGTTAAAATGTAGGACCACATCTTGAAAAAAAATACTCCTTCTAGAGCTCATTTTGGTGGATAAATCTCCCTCCAAGTAAAACAATCCTATATAATAGAAGTGTAATATGCAAATCAACCAAACAGAGGAACAACTGGTCAGTGGGGGGCAGGGCCGGCGAGCAGGTGTCACCAGGCTAGCTGAGGCTCATGCCGGAGGGCAGAGCGAGGGGACGGCGATGGGGTGGGGTGGTCAGCAGCAACCAGCAGTGGCGGGGAGATGGGGATTGGTGCCATCCTCTGATCACCCACCTGGTCACCTCCTGCAGAGGGAGGCCATGGGTGGCAGCAGCGGCAGGGCAATTTGGGGCAGGACTGCCAAGCACCATCCCCAGATAGGCCTGCTGGGGTTGCCTCCCACAGAGGCCGTGGTGCAATTGGGGGTGGGGCTGGCCCCTAGCTGCCCGAACCATCCCGATTGGCCCACCCGTCACCCCCCACAGAGGTAGGCCAGTCTGTGGCTCAGCTCCCTGATCCCCTAAGCCATCAGTAGGACATCCCCCAAGGGGTCCCCAATTGGAGAGGGTGCAGGCTGGGCTGAGGGAATCCCCTCACCCATGCACAAATTTCATGCACTGGGCCACTAGTGTGTGTGTGTGTGTGTGTGTGTGTGTGTGTGTGTGTGTATTTCAGAGAGGAAGGGAGAGGAAAAGAGATAGAAACATCAATGATGAGAGGGAAACATTGATCAGCTGCCTCCTACATGCTCCCTACTTGGGATTGAGCTGGTAACCTGGGTATGTGCCCTTGACCTGAATCGAACCCGAGACTCTTCAGCCTACAGGCCGACGTTTTATCCACTGAGCCAAACTGGCTAGGGCATGAACAATTTAAAAGAGAATTATGTCAGGTGGCCCTCACTTTAGGATATGAATCTTCTAGAGAGAAACTGTCAGAAATAAAACTCTTCAAATACAACTCAGTGAGAGGTGCTGCCTGAAAATTTCACTGTCATGGTCTTGTATGCATCTATCTAATTTCGGTATCTCTCTGTAATAGGTAGGAGGTGTTCAAAGGGGTTTCAGGAAGATAACGGGCTTATTTAAGAAACACATTCAAACTATATACAGTTCACTGAGCATCTAGGTAGAAAAATATATATATACATACCAGCTGTAAGGAATACATTACAGAGATTTGAGGCAAATATCAATTTTTTGAAACTTTCACTAAATATAGTAATTATTCTGCAATGATTCATTTTTTCCCTTTCCTTTCATCTTTGTGTATCCTATTGAGGGTGATTCAGGTATTATCCACCAACTAGAGGCCCAGTGCATGAAATTTGTGCACTGGGTTGGGGGGGGTGCTGTCCCTCAGCCCAACCTGCAACCTCTCCAATCTGGGACATCCCTCTCACAATCCGGGATTGCTGGTTCCTAACCACTTGCCTGCCTGCCTGCCTGATTGCCTCTAACCGTTTCTGCCTGCCAGCCTGATCACCCCCTAATGGCTCCCCTGCCAGCCCAATCACCCGCAACTGCCCTCCCCTGCCGGCCATCTTGTGGCAGTCATCTTGTAATGGCCATCTTGTGCTGGCCATCTTGTGATGACGTGCGGGTGCGAGGGCGCGAGGGTGCAAGGGCCACCTAGGCTTTTATTAGTATAGATACTTACGTGGTAACAATGAGAAACATATAATTCAAATCGTATAAATCACATATATCACATATTGTAGTGCCTGGCCAAAAGTAGGTGTTCAGCAAATATTATTTTCTATACTTTTTTGCTTCATATCCTGATGATATAATAGTGACAGCTTTGTGAATGTGATAAAGCATTAATGTAGCTTTTAGTAAGTAGGTTTCATATAGAAGTTTTTCTTTCATTTCAGTATCACAATAAAATATAAGTGAGAGGATTTAAGCTCTAGCCACCATGAAGTCTATATATCTGCTAGCTATCGATCCAGCTTAGGAAAGGCACAGGGAGCCTACATTGTGCTGAGCAAGTGGATTTTTTAAAAGCAATTGAATCTCTTTGACTAGGGGCTCTGGTACAATAATTACTTTTCTTCAAAAGAAACTTCTTAGCCCATCATGATGGCAACAGACCTAATAAAGCCAAATAGAGCCCCAACGTTATTGGAGCTGATCTTCTAGCCGATAGAAGCTATTTCCTTTAGTGGGAAGAGGAACACATCTGTGGCCTTTACTTTCTTGTTATAAAATTCAAATAAAGTATTTGGTAGCATTTTGCTATCAAACCCTGCATGCTCTGTCTCTTTCAAGCATTTCTAAGGGCACTTACATGTTCTTTGATTTTAGAGTAAATTGCCCACTGAACTTTAATTTGTCTTCATTGTTGTTTAGGGGAGTGAAATGTCTTAGGCTACCTTATACATTGAATGGGATTGAGTATAAGGTATATGGGAATCTTGCTACCACGTTGTTGACAATGGCAGTGTTGCAAATGCCCATACCTCTGTACTCAGGAAATCTACTTGCTATAGAGGCTAATAATGGAAAAAGAACTTGGCAAATGAGACCAAAGTTTGAAAATTTTGTCAGGTTTATTAGGGCTAAGATTAGAGTAAAGCACTTGTTTAAGAGCTGCTCCCTCTAAGTTCCCCACTTGCTTTACCCCAGTCCTTAGCCTATTATCAAGATTTTTTTTTTGGTGATTCTGGCAAATGGTGATGGTGAGCCTTTCAACCTAGAGTTTATAAAAATAAAAATTCATATTCATTTATATGTTCACTATAAAGAAATAATCTCTCCCCTAAGTGTTTTTTATGATCTCATTTTATCCTCTGTACAATACTATGAGGAAGGAACTAATAGTATCTCCATTTTAAAGATGAAGAATATGAGGCACAGAGAAATAAAGTAAGGTTTCCAAGGTCCCAAAATCAGTTTAAGAAAGAGCTAGGATAAAATATAGACCCAGCACATTGGAGAGCTGGGATTCAAACCATGTTGGAGGGCCTTTCCTATGCAAGCAAGAGACTAGAGTGACCCTGGTTACCTTGGGCTTAGTGTCAGATCAGGAGAAGGCTGGTCGGTGATAGCTGAGGATGTAACTGAAAAAAAAAATGGAAAAGACCACTGTGAAGAAGGTGGAACTGAGGTTGCTTTAGTTGCTAGGGCTGCCATAACAAAATACCACAGGCTGGGTGTCTTAACCAACAGAAAAATATTTTCTCACAATTCTGGAGGCTGGAAGTTCAAGATGAAGGTGTAGACAGGTGTGATTTCTACTGAGGCCTCTTTTGGCTCACAGATAGTGGCCTTCATCCTGTGCCTTCACATGGCCATGTGGGCCTTCCTGTTTGTGCACACCCCTGGTAACTCTTCTTCTAATAAGGACACCAGTCCTATGGGATTAGGTTCACCCTTATTTGACCTTAATTACCTCTCTAAAGGCCCTATCCCCAAATATAGTCACATTGGGGGTTAGAGCCTATGAATTTTGGATCTGCACAATACAATTCATAAGACGTACTTAGAGGCAACTTGACTCCTATTGTACAATGGGAAAGCATCAAGCAGGATAAGCTAGGATTTGATGCTGTAACAACCTTGAAATCTAGCGAGTTAATACAATAAACATTTGTTTCTTGGTCATGCTGTAGGCACAGTGTGGCTTGGTAGAAGCTTTTCATGTGTCCTCTTAGGAACCCAGTATGTCAGAGCCTTATCTTTTAAAAACAATTAAGTAATTAATTTTAATTTAAATTTATTGTGATGACATTGGTTAATAAATTTTTTTAGGGTTCAAGTGTACAATTCTAAGATACATCATCTGTATATTGCATCATGTCAGAGCCTTATCTTGACACATGCAGCCAAAAGGGAACTTGGAGAATTGTGCATAGGTTTTTAAAGCTTCCTCTGTCCGCAATTTACTTAGCTTCTATTCATATTTCTTTATTTTTTAACTTTTTATATTTTTATCTTAAAAGTTTTTTTGATGTTGACATTATTGCAGGTATCCCCCTTCCTTTGCCCACCTTCACCCACCCCTACATCCCTCTCCCTTGGTCTTCACCTAACTGGTGTCCATGTCCATGGGGTATGAATAGGTGTTCTTTAGCTAATCCCTTCTCCTTCTTTATGAAGTCATCCTCACCCCCGCCCCTCCGGCACCTGCCAGTCTGTTCCATGTATCCATGTTTCTGGTTCCATTTTGTTCATCAGTTGATTTTGTTCATAAGATTCCACATATTAGCAAGATCACATGCTATTTGTCTTTCTCTGACTAGATTATTTCACTTAACATAATATTCTCCAGGTCCACCCATGCTGTTGCAAAGGTTCCACTCACATTTCAATGGTCCAAACAAACCATGCAGCTATGCTTAAATTGTAAGGAGGTAGAAGCTACAATCTTCCTATCTTTGCCTGGAAGGAGCACCAGGGTGTAGGCTGAGAAGCCAGAATCAGATCTGAAGCAAATGTCTGTTGTTTTTTTGGTTGGGAGGTAGCTTTAAGGATGGAGATTATTTCAGATATTTTTTCATGTGTTTATTTGGTTTGCTTTGGGTTTTGGATTACATGGATAATTTAATTCTCTGCTTTGTATTGCAAGATATTTACTAGTAGCATTCCTGGCCATGCCCAATAAAAGCCAGTAACTCCTTCTCACCTCATTATGAGGATGAAAAACAACCCCTAAATTTCCAACCCTCCCCTCCTCCCGCCAGGGAGGGAGTTGTAGGCTGGAAGAAGCAACTGCTGGGATACAATGTGTTATCATTTGGGAATGTTCACTATCACCCAAGACTCACTCCTCAAGTCCCAGATCTTGGGTCTGTTTGTCAGTAAAAGCAACAAAAAATTCACCTGCTCCCAAATCTTGCTCATTTTCAGAGCACACAAAATGGGAATGGAGTGAAGACACTTTAATATGTTCACCAAGAGTCAGGCATGAGGTCATTACTAATTCCATAAGAGATTCAATGTCAGGGAAAGGGAGGGTAAAAAGAGCAAAGGAAAGGAAGCAGGAGTTGGTCTAGCTCTGACATCTGCAGACTTTGCAGGGAGAAATTTGCTTAAATACCTGTAATGTTTGGACTCAAGAAGTGAACCTAAATATTAACTGTAACAAATCATAAATGCAATAATTTTCAGAAATGAAGTGGAAACACTCAGTTGGATCTGCATACATAAGTAGGGGAACATATTGGTATTGCAGACTAAGGCCAACGTCAAAATTAGTGAAAGTACAGGTTTTAATACCTCATTTCACTGTTGTTTTGCAGCAGTAAAATACTTTTACAATTATGTAGCTTCAAGAATTTCTTATGGGAAATTACTTTTTCTTAACAGAATAACCTTTTAAGTTGTGCTAATACTTCATTTTAATTTCAAAACCATTTATACCACTTACAGTTTAGAACTTTTATTTTATGGCCTATTATTTTCTACACTTTTATTATATAAGTACTTTCCACTTCATATTATTTTTTAAATGATGCTGTTATAAGCATATCAAAGGAGGAGGTGAAATTAGTATCTTTTGTGTTTTTCTAGTTTTAAAACACATGACAATAAACAGAAATGATTAGGAACGTTAAGGAAACTTATTTGGTTACTTTAAAAGTTAATATATAAAATATTAACAGATATGGATCATAATTGAAGGGAAAGTCTCATATAGTATAGTGATAAAAAAGTGAACATTCCTAAGTTACTACATTTAATTATGTATAAATGTGCATGATTTATACAAAGATAACATTTTTTACAATTATATTGAGCAGCATACATGAAGTCTTAAGTAACTGAGCATTCTTGTATTAGAAGACTCAGTATAGTAAATGTTTAAATACATGCAAACTTTATTTATGGGAACTCAGTGCAATCCGAATTAGAACACAAAAACATTTCATTGAAAATAAACATGGGATGATAGCTGGAAAAGAATGAAAAAAGATGATAATAAGGATAATTCATCCAACCAGGCACTGAGTCTGGTTATAAAGCTATGGTGATTAAAATACTTTTCCATGGATGAGTGAATCAATCAGGATGGATTAGGATGTACTGTAGCAGCAAACAAGCTGAACATCTTCATGACCTACATTGCTCATTTTACAGTCCACGGTGGAACTTATCAAACCTCTGTCCACAGCCTTGCACTCTAGGATTCAAGCTGATAAAACAGCATCATTCTGCGCAGTATAGGTTCCCATGGTGGAGAGGCAAACGAGAGTTAAAGTGTCTTGCATTAATATTGAAATACTTCAGCACTTATCACTTCTGTTCAATATTCATTGGTCAGAAATGGCCCCATCTAGCTACAGGGGGCCCGAGAAATGGAATCATGTCACGTGCCTAGAGGACGAGGAGCCAGAAATAATTGGTGATCAGCAGTAATGACTGGTACAATTAGAAATAAGCAGATAAATAAAGCAGACAGAAGCATTGAAGGTAGAATGTATAAGAATGAAGTTCCGGCCCTAACCGGTTTGGCTCAGTGGATAGAGCGTCGGCCTGCGGACTCAAGGGTCCTGGGTTCGATTCCGGTCAAGGGCATGTACCTTGGTTGCGGGCACATCCCCAGTGGGGAGTGTGCAGGAGGCGGCTGATCGATGTTTCTCTCTCATCGATGTTTCTGACTCTCTATCCCTCTCCCTTCCTCTCTGTAAAAAAATCAATAAAATATATTAACACAAAGAATAAAGTTCCTAATAAGGTTTGAAATACAATATTGAAATTGTAGGTGTGTGTGTGTGTGTGTGTGTGTGTGTGTGTGTGTGTGTGTGTGTGTTCTTTACTGAAAAGCTAACCAACCATTCATTCAAGAAAGCCTTACCTTTTTACTTTGTGCCTACACTATGCTAGGTACTGTTACAGATCTTGGGGGTATACCAAACAATAAAACAGACAAAATATGCCTTCCCCAACTTTATTTTTGAAAATTCAGATCTGAGGGATACATGACTCATGCCTTCAAAGATTACAATCTATCCTTAGAAAAAAGTAGATGTTACTGATACCATATGTAATTTTACATGAATATTTTAATCACATATTGCTAGTAGATTGTTTGGAAACTTACTTTAATTCTTCATTTCCCTTTAGACTTTCATATCCAATTCCCATTAATCTATTTCTTTTTAATATAGAAAACTATGCTCTCTTTTTTATTTGTTTATTTTTGATTTTTTTAGGCCCCAGACAATAAATCAAGTGGTTATGTTTGTACAGTTAATCTAAAAATTATGATAATGCTTTCACATAAAATACATAATTATGTGCATTAATTGCATAAACATTTAATAAATCACTAAACTAAAAAAGAAGAAAATAATTTCTTATACTATACCAGCTGTAGATATCCACTTTCAACATCTTGCTGTATTTTATTACTCTGTTCTATATGTACCTACCATGTAGGAACTACCTGTTCCTTTAAGGTGTGACAAAACCTATTAAAAAAAAAAACTGCGACCTCTCTTGAGTTTTTAATCTTATTATCAAAAGCTTCTTTGATAACCTGTTCAAGTTATCCCTACATATTTTTCTATTATAGCCTATTTTTTCTCCTTGGATACATTTTGTTACATATTGCCTTTGAAATGATCAATTTTGTGAATACATAAAACTTACAATATTTTCCATATCAGTCACATCTTTTGTTTCTTTTAAAATACTCTGATTTTAGAGTAGTTTTAGATTCACAACAAAATTAAGAAGGAAGTGTAGAGTTCCCCATACATCCTCTGCACCCACACATGCACAGCCTCCTTCATTTCAACATCACCATCAGAGAGGTACATGTTACAATCAATGAACCTACACTGACACATCATGGTCATTCAAAATCTGCAGTTTATACGAGGGTTCATTTTTTGTGTTGTATATTGCATGGGTTTTGAGAAATGTATCGCACAGAATAGTTTCACTATCTGAAAAATTCTTCTATTTATCCCCGTCTCCTCCCCAGCCCCTGCAACCACTGAGATCGTAGCATGTGGTGCTTTCCGTATGACATCTTGCTTGACTAGGGGAGGATACTTTTGTGGGGTAGAATTTGTAGGCTCATATGGAACTAGGTTGGTGAAAGGCAGAGCAGAGGTCCACAAGGAAGACACTTAATATAAGAGCCATTATATTGATCAGTTTGTCTCCCAAATTTGTCTTTAGGTAGCAATGGTCCAACTTGTATATTATATGGAGAATAAATATACATAACAGGAAGAGCATTGTCTGGGTTTTTTATTTATATATCTTCTTGAGGATGCAATGCCTCTCAACAGATTTTTTAAAACAAAGACTGAGCCCCATAGGGGGTGATTTCATAGTTTTATTTGTATCCAAAAAAATGGGGGAAGGGAGGGAATTATAGATATCATTTATGGAACAGTCTTAAATTAATTTTAGGATTGATTGCATTTTCAGGATGATACTTTATTATAAAGTACAGTGCCATAAAAAGAAATATGATAAGCAGGCCATATAAATTACATTCTTTGAGTCCTCCCCAAAAGGAAGATTTTCTCAAATAGGTGGCCTCTTCGGTAAAGCCCCACTTCCCTCACCACAATGCTGATTTGTGAATATCTCCAGTTTGTATCTTCATGTATTTTGAGGTTTTGGAACATTTTTTAAAATGGTTGAGAGAATTTATTTGAAATAACTTTCATTTACAAAATAAATAAATGAAAGATAGCAATTTTAGGAGATTCTAGGTTATGGCATTCAGTTAAACAAACAGAAAAATCAGATAACCACACAACCAAGCAACATGAACTCAAAGAACAAAAGATAGTGTTTACTGGAGATTAAAAAAAAAATTCTTGTCATAGAATTTAAACTCTCTTTGTAAAATCAGAGCACTTCCTGTCTATTTGGTTATTTTGCCAAAATATCCAGTCTTGTTACATTATTGTATTGTTGTTGTCTTGCCATTTAACTCCTGGATAGCTAACAACTCCTGAGCTAATAATATCTTGTTTTAGGAGTTAGTTTCAGACTCCTTGAGACAAGGGCCAAATTTTTTATATGCACAATTTCTCCAGCCATTAATTGTAATAAAACACAAATTATAGTGGGGCGACCTGATATTCATCCTGGATACTATGTACAATCCCATTTATTGTGGTTCTCAACCTTCCTAATGTCGCGACCCTTTAATACAGTTCCTCATGTTGTGGTGACCCCCAACCATAAAATTATTTTCGTTGCTACTTCATAACTGTAATTTTGCTACTGTTATGAATCGTAATGTAAGTATCTGATATGCAGGATGTATTTTCATTGTTCGCGACCCACAGGTTGAGAACCGCTG
>NW_005871195.1:887476-940005 GCF_000147115.1 Myotis lucifugus
CATGGGAGAAATTGGGCCCCCACACAAGCCCACAAGTGGGCAACCTTTTCATAAGTAATGATTAAGCGTTAAGGGGAAGGAAAACAAGCTGGAGCAATACAGTGTGATAGTGACAGGAGGGAGAGAGGGCACTGCAGAAGGTGTGTGCAAGAGGGCTGAGCTCCAACTAATAAAAAGAGCCAGCCTCAAGGACAGGAAGGCATGTCTCAGGCACAATGAATAATGTGTGAAGTCGCCTGCTCCCAAATATGGCCAAAGGTTGCTGTGGCTTGAATATGGTTCACCAGGGCCTGGGGCAGCTGTTGGATGCTGTGTAGGAGAGATGTATTGGGAGGCATTCGAAGGTTTTCAATAGGAAGTAAAATGGTCTGATTTTCACGTTGAAGGATAATTTGAGCTGCTGTGCAGAAAATGGGTGTTAGAATGCAAAAAGTGAAAACGCAGAGACCATGAGTGGGAGAATGCTGTTAAGAGCCTTGACTCAAAATAAAGATGACTTGAATGTCGATGATTTTAGTAGGTTTGAAGCAAAGTGGATGGGTCCAAGACATCTTTTGGGGGGGGGGGGAAACTTAAAAAAATTTAAATATATTTTTATTGATTTCAGAGAGGAAGAGAGAACTAGAAACATCAATGATGCGAATCATTGATTGGCTGCCGTCTTCATGCCCCCTACTGGGGATTGAGCCCACAACCCTGGGCATGTATCTTTGATCAGAATCAAACCTGGGACCCTTCAGTCTGCAGGCTGATGCTCTATCCATTGAGCCAAACCAGTTAGGGTGGAAAAAAAGCTTACTGCAATGTGGAAATATAATGCACTATTATTATAGTTACTCACTAATTAAAGTTTTATTTTTAATAAATTCATATAACCAATTAATTACCTAAACTCTCCTTTTTTTAAAAAAATAAGCTCACTACTAAGCATTTTGCTATATACTATGCCAATCTTTGTTTTCCTGGTCCTTTTTGAATACAAAAGTCTATGTTCTGACAAAATAAGATCCAGGCACACAGTTGCTACTTGATAAATATTTGCCATATTAATGACTGCATAAATAATATATGACAGACTTGCTTCAAGGCTATTGGGTCAAGGAGATATTTGAATGAATGAAACATAAGTTGAAGAAGTTTATTGCTACAAGTTGAAATCAGTTGACAGTCTCTTCATTTCAGGATGGGATTTTATAAGGTCAGTGACCCTGGGATATTTTTTTAAATGAAATTTCTTGGCAGCATTAACTTACTCTGGTAGCATGAAATAATGTATATAAATGAGCTTTGAAAAGAACAAAGCTCTGTGTCAATAATAGTAAGAATTGCTATCATTTATTTTCTGACCCCTGTGTGTCAGATCTCATGCTAGGCATTTCCACATACATTATTCGGTTTCAGTCTCACACAAATCACAGAGGAAAGACATTATCCCTTTGTTTTAAAAATTTAGGGATCTGCTTCTCAGAAGTGTTATTTAACAGTTGGACAAAGCATGTGGCTTTCATATTCTGATCTGACTCATTCCATGGCCTCAATAAAGGGGGGTGGCATTACTCTCTTGATTTGGGAATAAATATTAACACACAGATATCTATTAAATTGTTGATTTCTTTGGAGATAAATTATGCTACATATACTCCTAGATAAAATTTCAGAATTTAGAGATTTAGAAATAGATCTATAAGTGACCAGATAGCTCTTCATATGTAATGCAATTCCTTGCCTGCCTTTCACATGCTCAAGGTCATTGGAAAGCAAAGCTAGGATTCAAATCCAATTTGGTGTTCTTCAGACCATAGCGCACTGATTCAGAATCTGACATTTTGTTCATCTCTATGATTGTAAGAAGACTAAGATAAAAGACCCAGAGAAATCTATGTGAGGGCTCATTTTGCCGTCGGTTGAAAGAATGTGTGGTTTGCTTGAAAGACAAAGAGGAGATGATAGAAGTAACAAATAGATTTGACTTTAAAAATAGTATGTCCTGCAAAATTCCTAAAAATACTGAGCAAGAGTGCTTAGCATTTGGCGATAGTGCAGGGCTCCAATGTAGAGAAATACAGAGATGAAGTGGAAGTTGTTGAATGTCAAAGGCAAATGTTGCTACTGTCAGCAGGGTCAGTGGCAGAAACCTCTGGAATGCCTGGCAAGGGAAGTGGGAGACTGTGCTAAACAACAGAATGATTACTGCATGGAACATTCTAGAGATTTCTCAACTGGAGAAGAGAGTTTCATATCTCTGATCCCTTCAGCTCAAAATGGCCCAAAGTGGCAAACACCCAGGCTTCTTTTTCCCACCCTGCTTCCCACTCTGTGACCTCCCGAGTCTAAATGAACACCCTACCTACACAGAAGCAGAAGCTCAGGGAGTGAGTCGTCCATTCAGGATGCACGGCCACTCTAAATGTTTACTCTGAACCCATCCTTAACAGCAAACCAGAATGTTCCCCACACCAGCCATATATCTCAGAAGAGACTAAATTTTATACTCTGTAATTAAGACAACTGATTTTTTAAAAAATGTGGTTGTATTGAGTTCACCCATCAGTTACAATTTCTTTTAAATGAGCATTAGTTCTTACCTTTCTGGGGTAAGCAAAACCCCAGTTTTGTCATGGGTTTGAATAAAACTGAATCCAGAGTATTCACTGACATCCAGAAGCTCTGAATATTAATCACATTAATGACAGTATAAAATAATGGGATGAGGAAATATGAGAAATAAGGTCATTTAGATAGGCTGTGATCTATTATGGGCTACAACATTAGGAGAACTGTAAGTTGGAATGCCTTTTTTGGTTTTTCCACGCTACTTGTCATATAGATGGTTAAAAGTGAATTGCAGTTCCTAGGCTGGAAGTGGGATATAGAGTCATCAAAAGTTGTTTAGAGTAATGTTTGGGAGGCTTGGGGTTTAAATGACCATGAAAGTTGACCCATTATACTGAAGAAACTGCTTCCCCATTGTATTGAAAGCCAACTACTGTTCAATGTTTACTTTGTTTCACTGACTCTAAAACTTGGTGAATCTTTAACCCATTGTGAGAGGAAATGTAAAGATGTCTTTAGGTAAGGGAACTTAATGTAGGAAACACACACACACACACACACACACACACACACACACACTAGGGGCCCAGTGCACGAATTTGTGCACCTTGAAAGAAACTGTGGTCCGTGAGGCTGCAGTAGGCACAGGGGCGGGTCTTGGCCCATCCTCTGTGCCCCCACCCGGCCCCTCCCACCTTGGCTCCAGGTCCCCTGTCTGCCGGCAACCCCGCTCCCACTGCCACTGCTTCCTCCTGCTGACAGCGCTGACCCCACTCAGACCTGCTGATGGCATGGAGCAATTGGGGTTGGCGCCAGCAGCAGGAGCAAGTGGCAGCTGCTGCCCCATTTACCCCTCAGAAGCAGGGGAGGTGGATAAGGCCTCAGGGGCAATCGGGGCTGGCAGCCACTGCTCACACCCACTGATGGCGCTGAGTAATCGGGACCAGTGCCATGCACCGGCAGCAGGTGTGAGCACCAGTCAGGACAGCGGCACATGGGAGTAAACAATTTTCAGTAACTAACAGAAGCTTGCCCCGATGACAACGTTTCAGTAACTAACAGAAGCTTGCCCCGATGACAACGATCGGTGCCCCGCCTTGGTTTAGAACTCCCCTACTCACCTGCTCCACCATCCCACCACGGCCAACACCCACCATGTTCCACACTTGCCCCCTGGTGGTCGGTGCATGTCATAGCGACCAGTTGTTTGGTTGTTCTGTCGTTTGTTTTATTTGCATATTAGCCTTTTATTATATATCTGCATAGTAGCCTTTTGTTATATTAGAGGCCCAGTGCACAAAATTTGTGCACAGGTGGGGTCCCTAGAGGCTGCCAGCTGGGGCCTCCCTTCCCCCGACTGCCTGCCAGTGCCACTGGCCGGCGCCTCCCTTCCCTCTGCAGCTGGCTCCACCCCTTGGTTGAACTACCAGTTGAACTCCCAGTTGAGGGGATAATTTGCATATTTGACTTTTATTATATAGGATGTTTTTGTTTAATATCAGAGCTGATTCTAGATTATAAGAAACTTTAGAGAAGAACTTGTCTCTATTTTTGTTTTTCCATCCGAATCCATCACTGAGTGAGACCCTTCACACATAGGACATAGTAGTAGATACTTATTGAATGAATGCATGAATGAATGAATATATATTCCTGTACTTTACCCTCCAAATGTTATATTCTGATATTGAGTTTAGATAAGTGTAATTATATATATATATAGATATATATATATATATATATATATATATATATCTATATATATATATATATATTTTTTTTTTCATAAAGTTCTTCAGATACTTTGGCTAAGCTTTACTGGCCTAGAGGTTTTTCACTTTACCTTGGTCTCCATACCCTAATTTTGCTAAGCTTCTGTCTGTAAGATCAGGCCTGGATCATTATTTGCCTAAACTTGACAGTGCCAAAGTATATGCAATAAATTCATCATTCTCATCTTCATATTTTTTTTCAAAAAATACTTACTGGCACTTACTGTCTCATGCTGGACATAGATGCACATGATCGGTGATCTGGGCCTTTTATTCAGGGGGTCTGGTCTGTCTGGTGGGTGGCAAAGATGAACAGATGCTCTGTAAGTAACACTGTAGCCACTGGACAAGGACACAGACATTCTGGGGACACAGAGGTGAGCACCTAGTCCAGCCTTGCAGGTCCATCACTTTTGGAACCTCTTCTACCCTTCCCCCTATCCCCCACCATACTTTAGTGGTGGTGCTTGGGGTGCACTATTTCCTGGCCCAATCCCGAGTCTTAGGTATCTGTACTCTTCTTCCACCTCCCTCCCCACCCCAGGACTCAGGTATAAACCATACAAGGTATCTCTTTTGATAAGATTTCATTTTATTCTGTATCTTATCAGAGACTGGTCTCCTCTGGGCCTCTTTTATGTCTCACCTTAAACTCCTCCTACTTGACTAGTTCTCTAATTCACACTGCTTCATCCAACTGTTTAATAAAAATGTATTTTTCTGAACACTGACTTTCCAGTGTACTGCTGCCTAGATTCTTGTGCAGGGACACATTCTTGAAAGCCAATTTATCCCATCCTTCTAGTCATAGGAACTTTGAGCTTACTCTATCAAAAGTTACACCTGTCCTAGCTGATTTGTCTCAGTGGATAGAGCATCGGCCTGCAGAATAAAGGGTCCCGGTTTCAATTCTGACCAAGGGCACGTACCTCAGTTGCAGGCTCCCGGTCCTGGTTGAGGCACATGTGGGTGGCAACCAATTGCTGTGTCTCTCTCACATCGATGTTTCCCTCTGTGTGTGTGTGTCTCTCTCTCTGCCACTCTCTCTAAAAATCAATGGAAAAATATGGCTAATATTAATACTTCTTTAGGAAGAAACTATTTGGAAAAAGAAAATATTATTAAATATTTCCCCTATGAATCTGTCCCTTTTAATTTATTTTTAAAAATATATCTTTATTGATTTAATAAATATTTAATTTATTTTTTAAAAAGATATCTTTATTGA
The DNA here is from genome assembly GCF_000147115.1 of Myotis lucifugus. Classification (NCBI taxonomy): domain Eukaryota; kingdom Metazoa; phylum Chordata; class Mammalia; order Chiroptera; family Vespertilionidae; genus Myotis; species Myotis lucifugus. The sequence continues at coordinate 893,030 of NW_005871195.1, forward strand.
TTTTAGAGCAGAAGGGAGAGGGAGAGAGAAACATCAATGATGAGAGAGAATCACTGATTGGCTGCTTCCTACACGCCCCCTACTGGGGATCGAGCCTGAAACCCTGGCATGTGCCCTTGACTGGAATCAAACCTGGGACCCTTAGTCCATAGGCCAGTGCTCTATCCACTGATCAAAACAGGGTAGGACTCATGTTTCCCTTTAAAAACATAGCAAATATTTTTTCAATAGTTCCAGGTGACCTACAAATAGTGTTCCCTTCATTGTGAATAACAAAAAGTAGCCTGCAGGAGATGAGACCTCTGCTTGTTTCTTGCCATAAAAATCTCTTAAAATCCTTATTTCTCTCCTGTAAATTAATTGTTATGATTATCCTCATACAGCTAGGGAGGTACAGAGTGGAAGCTATGACTTCAGAACTGACTCTTTCCCAAAGATCCTCCTCTTCAGAAAATAGAATCAATTGGCAAGAACCACGCAACTCAGATCCCGATTCTGTAGTTGCAGGCCCATGGCTTCCGCAGCAGATTATGGCATTTCCCTAAGCACCAGTTTTATTATCAATAAAGTAGAAATAAAAATGACTACATGACTAATGAGCTATTGAATGTCTACAAAGATCATATTATTAAGTATGAAGTCATTTAATAATAATCATGTGATTAGGGGCAAATATTATGCCCGTTTTCAGTCCCAGAAATGGGGGCATACAAGTTTAAGAGATTTTTGCCAAAAGCTTTACAGCAGAAATTGAAGAACAGAGGTTTGAACCCAGGCAAACTAGCTCTATGATCTTATTAAACTATATTACGTAGGTTGCATTACTGTATGTTTTGTCATATATTAAGCCATAGTAAACCCTCCCAAACTGTTAGGCTCTCTTAATCTATGTGTTGCTATAGATTTCAAGCAAGAAATATGCCACTTTGACATCAACTTCCATAAACTAGCATAATGCTGGCTTTAAGACTATAGCAAATAGCAAGTGAAATGAAGATAGTCAATCAATATTGATGGATTAGAAATCAGTAAAATGTTCTAACTCCTGGAATTTGGGCAATCACAGTGTATTTTTATTTATTTGGTGATCCCCCCCCCCAAAAAAAATGCTTTTTAGTGTGTAACAGTAATAGCAATCACTATTTGTGCAGCCCAATATCTTGCATCAAAACACAAGTTCCTCCCAACACTCACTGTCCTATGTTGAGCAAATGATACTTTAATATCCATTTTCTCCTACTCCTTGGCTCATGTATTTTAAAAGCTCTTGGTGAGCTCTGATTGCATTACGTTATTTGGGGGGTCCTATGGAGCCATGGCAAACGGGGGTGACCCGAGGACCATTCCATGGTGAGTCTCCCAGCAGTGACAGCTTGAGATATATCATATGTCCTTGGTTTCAAGGGACAGCAGACTGCGTTTTTGACGTTATTGTTTCAGAATGCCAGGGCATTACAGGGACCTGACTGTTAACAATAGAGTCTGCCATTGTTTTGCTGTTATTTTTTTTCTAGAGCCTGTCTGAGTGACAGTCCCTGGGGGAGTGAATTATCATACTTAACTTGTAACTTAACTGCTTCTTTTGTCATTCTGCATAATTGCTGTCACCCAGGTAAAACTAAATGGTTTTTCTCTCTGGTGAATTCTCCCACACTCAGCTTGGAGCCCTTCAGGCAAGACAGGCAGTGGGGAAACCTGGGCAGATGATGTGGGGATGAAATGACTCCTGGGAGAGAAGTCTTTGAAAGGCTTTGTCTGTGAAAAGAAATGCTAAGCACAGGGAAGACACTAGCTTAACACTTGGAGTGCGGGAAATGAGTTAAGTCGGCTCGCGTGAATTGCGCGTACTCCGCGGGAGCCGTCTTTAACTCGGTTCATATAGATTTGCGGTGGAGTGCGGGAAACGTGTAAACTCGGGCCGATTGTAACTGCGTATTACCAAATATTTGTTTGTAATCCACCCTTTTGGTGGATGGAACAAAACCAAAAGACAGAGCCATCTTATATTTTGGCGGGAAATTCACCCGCACTCCAAGTGTTAAATAACATCTAGCAATTGCATAAAGTAGGTATTCAAATAACATGTACCACATAAAGTAGTCCTGAAGATTAAATTCCTTAATCCACAAAAAATGCCTGGTCCCATGTGTGGCATTAAGTAAGAGCCCAGGAAGTGTTAGCTTTTATTACTTTGGGACATTATGCATTTAATCATTTTGACTATCTTTCAAGGTAGTTATTAGTCATCCCATTTTACAGATGAGAAAACTGAATTTTATTCGAGCTGGAATTTAGAAGTAAGTCTGCTTAACTCTAAAGCTGATGTTGCTAATTTCCAAAATGGCTCTCTGCTTCCCTCCGTGACTGTGTCAAGTGAGATATCAGGTAGTTGGTCACGGGGGGGTTGGGGGTAGGGGGGTGTGGGGAGTGAACAATCTTTGGGGCTGATTTTATAGGTTATCAGGTTTACCATTTAGTCCCATTATTTTCATGAATTCTTTCATTTTTTTCATAAAGCTATATTGTCATAATACTAATGTAATCAGTTAGTATAATAATCTATTTTGGAAAATAACTGCTTTAATTTTGTTTTCATGAAAGACTTGAGACTGATAGCAGATATTGATAGTAATTGCCACACTAATAATAATCACCATAACAGCAATTATAATACCTGCCATTTATTTAACCCTTAACAATACGTGCCAAGAATTGTCCTAAGAACTAACCATCAATTATCTCATTTTATGTAATCCTCATTAGGCAGGTGCTATTATTATCTCTAATTTATATTTTATAAAGCTGAGACTCGAGAGGTGAGGTCACATACTGACAGCCCCAGTTTCTGACTGAATGAGACAGGGTCTGAACCCAGGAAGTCAGATTCCTGAATTGTGCTCATTTGCACAAGTAGTGATAAATTGAGACTCAAACCCAACAGTCCCTTCCTCCCATGTTCACACTCTTTCTTCTCATTCAGATCCATCCTGAGCACGGATGTCTATTGAATCCACCTTCTGCTATACTCAGATTTGCTTTGCTTTGCTTTAAAACTTAGCAGAACACACACATATTTGATTTTAGAAAGCAACATTTTTTAGACTTTAGTATGATGCATATTGGCAATGCCCAAATAAATAAACTAGAGTAAATCCTATATAATAAAAGGCTAATATGCAAATAACTGAACAGCAGAACTACTGGTCATTATGATGTGCACTGACCATCAGGGGGAAGTTGCTCAACACAGGAACTACCCCCTGGAGGTCAGTGCACTCCCACATGGAAGCATCGCTTTGCCAGGAGCTGGGCTCACGGCTGGCGAGTGCAGTGGTGGTGGTGGGAGCTTCTTCCACCTCCACAGCAGCACTAAGGATGTCTGACTGCAGCTTAGGCCTGCTCCCCATGGGCCTAAACCATCAGTTGGACAACCCCTGAGGGCTCCTGGACTGTGAGAGAGCACAGGCCAGGCTGAGGAACTCCCCCACCCCCAAGTGCACAAATTTCATGTACCAGGCCTCTAGTATAATACAAGGGCTGGTCACCAACTCTATAGATGGTCCTCAGTCAGGTCTGAGTGTGGCACAGGAATCATGGTAGGGATGGGGGCTGGTGCCTGGGGATTAAAGAAAGTCTCTTTGGAATCATGTTAGTGTTTCTGGAAAAGGGAATATATATGTTGAAAAGCAAATTCTTATTACCATTGTTTTCATTTTATAAAACTACGGAAAGTAAAAACTCCACAAATCTTTGCTGGTAGGTGTAGGTCATGGGATAAAAAGATAGGCTGAATGACAGTGAACTACCTAAAAGTGTGTCTAGCTTTTACTAACACATGCCTTAGGTTCAGACAGACCTGTGCTTAAAGACTAATTGCACTTTTGAGCAAGTACCTATAAGTGAACCTCAACTTCATCATCTTTATAACAATAATTCTGATACTTCTCTTGCAGATACAGTGTCTAGCACATGTCAGGAACTCTATAACTGGAACCAATTATATTATTATCAGGATCATCTATTTTAATAACAAAGTTAAAGTCATAATCTTCATTCAATGCAAAGGATCAGTAGCTTTGATAATTTTCAAATCCACATTAATTTTATTCTTGATGCCCATAACCTACTTTAATATCTCTTTCTATAAGTGGTGAGCATTGGATATATATTCCACTTTCTATTCTACTTCTCTCTCACACACTTTTTTCAGGACCTCTCTGACTCCCCTCTTCACTTCATGCTTCATCACTTTTGTCTAAAGTACTTGAAACAAGAGATTCCAGTTTTCACAGCATACACAATATATTTTGAGTTAAAACACAAAACAGAGAACAATTTTAATACCTGACCAAGCAGGTATTGCGATCTGTTCTTTCCTTTATGAAATTCCTCAAAAGGGGACATAAGTGTAATATGTATAGATGCTTGATAAATATTCGATGGACTTTTAAAAATGATGTGAAGACTAGCGACCTGTCCAGCTACAATCTTAGAGGGGTTAACGTATCCCTGAGAACAAATCACCCCTATGAACAGTCAGTGATGGTTCTGCCACTTTCTCATGGTCTGGACTTCCGTCTCCAGGGTCAGATACGTTGCAGCTGCCCTGGCAGGCACAGGGAGGTGTCGATATTTAACCTGAGACATCAGCCAAGAATTATTTATCTGTCAAAACACTTTCACTATAAGTCAGTGTATCTGGACCTGCTGAGCCAGAGACCGACTGCCTGTCTCACATCTGGAGGAAGATCTTCAGATAATTTCTCTAAAGACAGGAAAGGGCAGTCTTGTGGCCAAAACTCAGAGATGAAAAGACAAGCGAGACACTGTTGTGCACCTCTCTTCTCTCCACTAAAACCAAACAAGTGTCCTTTGACTTTGGAGAGCACTGTCTCCACAAGCAGCAACATTGGACTTTGAGTCTGAAGAGCATCTTCTCCCTTTTGCCGGCCTCTCACAGGACCTTGGAATTTCACTGACCAGTGTGGTGCAGTGGTTGAGCATCAACCTATGAACCAGGAGGTCATGGTTTGATTTCTGGTTGAGGGTTCAATCCCTGGGGGGCCTCTGTACAGGAGGCAGCTGATTAGTGATTCTCTCTCATCAGTGATGTTTCTATCTGTCGCTCTCCCTTCTCTCTGAAATCAATAATCTATAATAATAAAAGTGCAATATGCTAATTAGACCGAACAGCCAAACGACCTTACAGATGTCATTCTGGATGTCCTTGCAGACAAAGCTGCGGTGGCGGGGGCTGAGGCAGAGGCGGTTAGGGGTGATCAGGCAGGCAGGGGAGTGGTTAGGAGTGATTAGGCAGGCAGGCAGAGTGGATAGGGGCCATTAGGCAGGCAGGCATGTGAACGGTTAGGAGCCAGAGAACCCGGATTGCAAGAGGGATGTCCAACTGCCTGTTTAGGCCCGATCCCACAGACATCCCTGCAGGATCGGGTCTAAACTGGCAGTCAGACATCCCCCAAGGGGTCCTGGATTGCGAGAGGGTGCAGGCTGGGCTGAGGGACCCTCCCCCTGATGCACTAATTTCGTGCACCGGGCCTCTAGTGTGTGTGTGTGTGTGTGTGTGTGTGTGTGTGTGTATTCATATATATAGTTGTATATATAGTTGTATATGTATATATGTAAAAAGTTGGCTTCCAAGCACCTGGTTTTCTAGGAGTTTGAAATGTGTCAAAATGACTTAACTCAAACTGGCCTGGATCCCTCTCAAGTGTGGGAAGGTGACCTCTCCCGGGGCACCTTCCATGTTCTTTTCATGCTCTGATCCCATGAGCTGCAGCCCAGACAGGGCCTGCTGCTCCACGCAGTCTAAACCCCTCAGCTTAAAGGGCCCGATGGGGTGACATGTGGTTTGCAGAAGTTAGCAGCATTAGGCTTGCCTTTGATTCCATTCTGTTAAAGTGTTCCTGGAGAACAGGTTTGTTTAGGGGAGAGAGGAGAAAGGAAAAGGAATCCTGGTGTGTGTGGGAGGGGAGAGTGAGTGTGTGTGTGTATGTGGCGGGGGGGTGTTTGTGGTGGGAGGTGGAGGATACCCTTTCAGACCTGCTGATAAGAAACAGCAGCTATTTGTAAGCATATTGTGGTTTGATTTTTCAACCATATGACAGTGCTGAGGGGTTTGACTGCTGGGAGTAAAGAGGGCACATTTGTCAGACTTTTCACTTCATGGTGTGCTTGTGGAGCTGGTAAATCAAATACCTGAGCAGATGTGAACTACTCTGGGGTCCAGTGGCTCTAGGGCCAAGGGTTTACCTTATGGTATTGCAAGGCCTCCCTCTGGCTTTGTAGTGGGGGAAGATATTTGAGACCCATTACCCTATAGAAAAGCAGCTGAAAAATCAATTTGCCAACTGAGAAGTAAACTCACAGGTGTGGGGGGAACAATTCAGTCAATGTCAATATGTGCATTTCAGAGAAATTTGTTGTTGGTGCCTACTGTGTGAGTTCAGTTCAATTTCTAGTACATAGTAGGTACTTGATAATTGACTGTGGGATGAATGTACATACTATGCTATGTTTATATAGCACGTTAGATGGTAGTTTACTGTTCTGCTCTTGATCTCAGTAATAGCTCAGTAATGGATATGTTTGATATTAAAAAAAAGAAAAAGAAAAAAAAAGCCAGTTAGAAAGGACTCCAGTTTAAGTTAGGGAAGTGTTTAATACATGTTGATTGGATTAAATTAAAAATCCACTACTGAAAAATATCACCAGTAAAGTAATTTTATGTTTCGGGCCATTTCCTTCAAAGCTCGGGGGACCCCAGGCATAAACAGAACATACATTAAAGGTATATTGATGGTAAACTCTTGCCATGTCTCTTACAGGGAAGAATTGCTGTGGCACATCTTCCTGGATTTGTCCAGAACAGTTGTTTAAGTCATAATTAAAATGTTTTTCTTGGTTTGGAAGAGAAGAGGAACTGAGCCCGGGGCTGTCCAGCTGAGAGGAACAGCCCTTCATGGAGAAGGAGGTGACATTCTTTCCGCCCATAAATCAGTGGCTTAATCCTTAGCAACAGCCTAATCATGGCTTCAGGCTTTCCAGTTGAGTTAAACCAACATTGTGAGATGAGGACCCTTAAGGAAATGTCTTATTGTTCATCTATTGATTAAATCCTATACATCATCACCCAGGTTTTAAGATGAAAATTAATAGATATTAGAAAACTCTCCCAGCATCCTCAAATGACTAAATGTTTAATTATTTAGAGAAAAACTAGCCTGGGTTGACTGCTAAACACACAGCCTGATGTGTCTGTTCAATGGTCCTTTATCTTACCTTGAACAGCAGCATCCCTTGCGATGAACTCCTTTTTTTTAGAAAAGAGCTCCTGGGGAATATTTGCCACCTCTTGAATAACATCAGTTGGTTTCCTTTTGATGAGACCATGGTATCTGTGTAGTTAATGATGTTTTCCTCCTTACTTTGGCTTAGAAGGAGCAACAGGGTCAAATTTCTTGCTCTCCTAAAGAACAAGGATTTTTCATACAATTTATTCCCTCTTGCTTACTGAAAGTTTCATATGTATAACATTTAAACACTACTTTCCCCTTTCTATTTTAACAGTCTTGTGTGTGTGTGTGTGTGTGTGTGTGGTAAACCATAGGACACTCGTTTTGTATTATGTGATCTATAAAAAGTATTATTTTGTATTTTAAATTAAATTTCAGCTAAACTAAAATTATTATTAGCTGTGTCATCTTTGATAAGTTTCAAAACTCTTGTATGCTGTTATTTTCTTATCTGTAAAATGGTGGTAATATTTATCTTATAGTGTTGTAATGAGGATGAAATGAATTAATACTGCAAAGTATGTATTAAGTACAAATTTTACCTTTGACCTTAGGCTCCATGGGACCATAGGAAGTAATTTAACTGATTTTAGATTCCCAGGGCCTCAGGCCACACCTGGAATTCATCTCAATGCCTTTGGTCACAGGGTCTTCTATACTGAAATGACCTGTATCTCCCTCAAATACCTACTTACCTTCACGTTTACATCTTCCCGCTTCTTGCCTACCTCAATAGAACTGATTTCTTGGTCCTTGTAGTTACCCTGCTATTCTGGATATACCAACACATCTCAATCTTGGTATTATTGACATTTGGGGCTGGATAATTCTCTGTTGTGGCTGTCTGTCCTGTTCATTTTAGGGTATTTATAAGCATCTCTAACAACTACCCCTTAGATGCCATAACATCCTCCCAGTGTGACAACCAAACATGTCTTCAGGGATTGCCCCATGTCCACTGGTGGGAGAAACTTTCTGTTGTTATACCTCTGATATACTGTCGATAGCACTTCATGGTGCTTATTTAATAAACATTCATATATCACATATAATATGTGAGATATTATTTCTAAAAAAGCAATGCATTTGTCAATATTAACACTTAGGAGTTAGGTGCTAGTCTCATATCCAGTTTACCACTGAGGAAACTGAGACTGGGAGTTTAAAGCTGAGGAAATTGAGGCACTGAGATGCTAAATGACTTGTCCAGGCTAATAAATGGAGAGTGGGGATCCATACTCAGGCAGCTTGGGTCTGTCCGGGGTCTGTGCTCCTTAACCACTAGGCTGTGCTATTTGCCTTGTGAGTGAATTTGTCTCTACCTTGGACTGTGTAAGCCCAGGAAGGTGAGGGAGTAGGGATGGCACTCAGAGGCTGTAATTATCTTTGATTCCAGAGCATGAAGCACAGATAAAAGTTAAGCTAGGTGAATGAGGGCCTACCTATAATTCCACCTCTTTAGTAAGGGATGTTTTACATCCCAGAGGGAAGGTAAAGTTTCGGTCTAATGTAGTAAGTAATTTCTAGATGAGGAAACTGAGACGTAGGGAAAGTAAATAAATTCTCCAAGTCACTAGGCTGGTGAGTGGCAGAGACAGGCCTGGATTCCAGTTCTCCTGATACGCTTCAATGGTCTTTTATGATTTCCATATCATTTCCCTTTCCGTGGCTACTCAAAGCTATCAAAACCATCATCTTCTTCATCTTCATCATCATCATTAACATCCATGCTTAATTGCCTAGTTAGCCTTTCCTTAAACTATTTTGGGTATTCATTAAAATCCCACAGTGCATGGCTTATTTACTATACTTTTTTCCTACCCATGTTAGAGAGTTTCAAAGCTCAAAATGTTTAACATCTCTAACAATTATCTTTCCAATAGCACCATTCTTCAAATCATTCTTGTCAATTATATCTCAACAAAGCCGAAAAAACATTCCAATCTCTTCAGTTCTCATCACTAGATTTTCTTCCTTTCAAGTAAAGTTTCTTGAAATCCTTCATAAATGATGTTTAATATACTGATATTAGGAATTATCAATTGATGTTATTTAGGATGTCAGATATAATAGAGGAACTCTTCTAGAACGATTAGAGCTTTCCAATTCCCCTTTCCTGTCCTGGTAACTGTCCCCTGGTCTGACGATGGTCATGTTGACAGAAGGTGATGGTACAGCTACTGTTCTGGCCCACAATTACTGGAGCAAGAAAAGAGTCTGAAGTTACTTGAGAATTTAAATATGCCTAATATTACTAACAAGGCAGGGTCATAACTGAATGGTATTGTCAAAATAAATCTTTTATGCAAATAGGCATCCTTCACCCAAATTTCATGTGGTTTTCAGAGCACCCAGAAGGTTCTTTTGCTTTCTCTAATATCTACTTACTCAAAGCCTATAACATCTTAAATTCTAGCATCCATGAACGAGTCCCTTTACTTGCTATGCTCTTTTAAAAGCCAACAGGCCTGGGAAGGAAGTGCCAATTAAAATTAATTTATACCAAGGCATTACAAGCAGGGCATGGTTGAGAAAATTTCTGGACACAGAGTTAAAAGTCTGCTACCTTGCCTTGCCACTTTACACACGTCACTTAACCTCCCTCAGATTGAGTTTCTTCATCTGGAAAACAGAAATGATGAAATTGACCCACAGATTACTACTGTGAGCGTTAAGTAGCGTAATGCAAGTGGAAAAACACATTTTAAAGGGTAATACTATTTGCTATTTTTCCAGCTTTTGTGACATTCTTGTAACTAAAAGCCCAAGACACAAGACCATTGAAAGCCTAAGATGGAGACATTTAAAATGGACTTCAAAGTTCTAGCCACAGTAATTCTTGTGTTATTTTTGTTTGTTTGTTTTTTTATAATGAGTTTGCAGGATTTCTGGAGTATGTGAGACAAAATTGAAACCCAACTGACTAATAATGGAACTGCAAGACGTTTTCATAAATGACCAGCTGTTTTCCTGGTATTACACCCCCTAACAATTGCCCATGACCCTTCCAGATTTCTAGCTGCCCCCTTTGCATTTGACAAAATAAGGAGACATTATTCAGGTTCTGATCTGACTTTTTAAACCCAAAATGAAGTTATATTACTATATCAACTCAGGAAAGTGCTATTGAAAACCATCTATTACACTGATAAAACTAATGTGTAATATCAACCACGTAAGTGGAGGGAATATAATTTTTGCTTTTGGAAACCAATATATTTTATGTGTTTGTAACCACCAAGACACTAACTTTTAACAGTAGATAAAATGGCTTCTTAAATTTAGGGTGGGTCCCCCGAACACTCTGCTTTCCAAGGAACTGGAAATTTTATACCTACTCGTCCTTATCTAAAATCCCATGGTCACAGAGAGTATAGTCTTACCATAGTCTACCCTGACATTGTTAAAATGCCAATATTACCTGGTGGAGTGGTTAGAACAGATACATGTTTGCCCACCTAGACTAGGAACAGTGCAATATTAATCCCTTTCCTCTAGGTCCTTAGGTACCAGCCATTACAAGCCACTCCACTCTGCCAGGCATTTTCACAAACTTTGTCTAATTTAATATTCCCAGCAAAGCAGTGAGAGAAGTGTTCTCATCATCTATGTTGAGAGGATAGATGGAGCTACTGAAGCTATCGAGTGAAGTGTGTGGGGTTCAGATATAGAGCTGAAATTCAATTTTTTCTGTTTTTGCTTTAGGTAAGCCCTTTTCTGCATCACACACAAGAGAATAAATGAAACTTAGCATATTGCATGGTCAAGCCCTACCAAGACTTTAAAACACAGCACAAATGGCAGATTCTATATCTAACTTTAAATTAAATTCTCTGAACCCACCACTCCTTATTTAAACCTCTTACTGCTTCTATTAATTATCTTTTTAACTTCAGAACCATTCATGAGCATCTCCTCCACTCAGATTAACGTGGTGGAATTTTTGACAATTTCAAGCACTTCATCTTTTCATCATATTCATTCATTGCTCCCATGTTTTGAGCCCCAACTATACAGAATAAATAATATGGGCATGGCCCAGTGATTCGCACACCAACTTTTGTTCAATGAAAGAAATGTAAGCTTCTTTGACTATTTTAGTTACTTCCCCAAATCCCTGGAGATATAAATTATTTTTTCATACCTCTTCACTCACACATGTTTTTTATTTTAGGACTTCCCCCCACCCCACCAAATATGTATTTTTAACATGTGATACTCAAGGTCTGGGAAATAAGTTCTCACATGGTAGAACCTTTTGTCACCTATTTCAAAGACAAGAACCACGTTTCTTTTTCATCTGACTTTTACTTTTATAGCCATAAACTTGTCCATATTCATTATAATCATGGTTTCTGACAAAGATAATCAGCCCAGTATGTGAAGGGGTTTTTCAGAATTTACACAAGGCAGGACAAGAGTTCCCTGGATGAAAGTTACCCAGATCCACATAAAATTATTGTGCTTACATTTTATACATTTTCAAGCTTTTACCCTCTAAGTTTTTCACTCTTGTGAATAGCATCCCCACACCCTACCTTCTGTCTGTTTTGTTTTCTAATATTTATGCCATTAGTTTTTAAAAATAAGTTTTCTATTACTTTTAGATTTACAGAAAAGTTGAAAAGCTACAAAGATAAAATAGAAAGTTTCCATATACATGTCATCTAATTTTCTCCATCATCAATACCTTATATTTCCATGGTTACATTGGACAAAACTAAGAAGTTGGTATTGGTGCATTACTACTACCTAAAGTCCAGACTTAATTTTGATTTTAACCAGTTTTCCCAAAAATGTCCTCTTTCCCAGGATCCAATTCAGGGTACCAGGATGCATTCAACTGTCATATCTCACAGACTTCTGGTCTATGATAGTATTTTCCTGTTTTTAATGATGTAAGGGTTATTGGCCAGATATCTTGTAGAATTTTCCTCAGTTGGGTTTGTCTGATTTTTTTTCCTCTCAGTTTGACTGGGATATAGGTTTGGGAAAGAATCTCATGTAAGTGAAGTGCCCTTCTTACTACATCATATCAGGGATACATGACATCCACATGACATTGTGTGATATTAACCTTCATCAGTTGGCTAAAGTGTGTGTTTTTTTTAATTGTACAGTTATTACATTTTGTTGTAAAACAACATGGAAAAAAATATCCTATCGAATAAAGAGGGGATATGCAAATTGACTATAACTCCTCAACAAAGATGGCGATGCTCACAGCCAATAAGGAGGGAATATGCAAATTGATGTGACAAAGTGAGAGGCGGAAGGCGGCTCCGGGCCAGAGCAAAGGCGGAAAGGCGGCTCCAGGCCAGAGCGAAGGCAGTGTGGGCAGCCAGGGGAAGGAAGACCTATCCTTGCATGAATCTTCCTGCATCGGGCCTCTAGTAAAAAAATAATACAAGTAAAACTTTGTATAACAGGAGCCCAATGAGCCCTGGGATTTTGTTTAGCTCACTGCTGGGTCTTCAATATTTAGAAAAATGTCTAACACTTAGTAAACAGTTCATAACTGTGAATTAGGCATTTAAGAACACTGTATCCCCTTAAATTGCTTTATGAAAACTACTTCCTCTAATAACTCTATTATGTTTTCTGTCCTTTCTTAGTCAAATTCCATCACCCAAATGTATGTGTATGTGCAAATATCCCTGCACATGTAGATATGTATAACTCTAATGAGGCAGATTTTCACTTCCTGCCACTCCTTCCCCCATCTCTCCATCATTTATTTTCAGAATCCTTAGTCAAGTCTTTTACACATTTCCCCCATCCTACCTCCATTACTTTAATTCTTCAGTAATCACTGCTCATGGAGGAGACCATTGACAAAGTGATGACTGTATCTTTTAGAAATATATAAGTTTGATTGTAGGAAAAGGATGATACAGATCCTAACAGATAAAATAGTGAATTCCATTTTTGTCAAAGAGTTGAAAATAGAATATACCTTTAAATATATAGGCACTCCCTTAAAAACACGTTCTCTTATTTATTGGCTCATTCATTTATCCAACGTAAGTTGAGTGCTTACCAAGCGCTATGAATTGTTAACTTGCAAAAGCAGGCTCAGCCCCCTGTGAGATCCCTCCAAGAAATCTGTAGGATTGTTTCCAAATTAAGGTTATCATAATCATTAATTGTACATAATTAAATTTCTTTAAGATTGTTAGTGACTTTCTAATAATGTAGCTGGAAACTTCTTTCCCAGTGGATAGCAAGTAATGGTGTTCTTTCTGCATTCCTGCTCCCCATCAGCCTCCGAGGAACATTTTCTTCACACCTTATTTTATTTAATCAATAAAACTAGAAGTCTAGCCTCAACTATTTCAAAAGTCCCTTCAACTAAACAATTCTATTTTCTAATGGGAAGAAATCATGTTGAATCAATAGACTTTAAATTTTGATCTCATTATTTTAGGCAAGTTACCTAACATCTCTGAGACTCAGTTTCCTCATCATTAGACATTGATTGAATATAAGGACTTCTCAGACATTTTTAAAATATATAAAATTTCTAGTTAAATATGCATTCAATAAGGCCATTTTTCCTCCTTGCCTTTAGATTTCTCACATCCTAAAGATCAATTTGAAGTAATAACTTTGGTCTTAATATCTGACTTCTTCTGGCAAATTATTTAACTTCTCTGAGATCCAGTTTACTCACCTATAAAAATGGGGATGATTTAATGATTTTACCATCATGTCTTGATGATCAAATGAGTATAGGAAATATCTGATTTAAATATATCATCAGTATACCCTGGTTCTTTCCTCTTTTTAGACCTCATATTGATTGTGTGTTTGTTTGTTTCCTTCCCCCAAAAGAAAGGATAGTATTAAGACAAACATATGTTCCTCTGGAGAGAACATGAACTTTGGAGTCAAGGAGACTCAGAAGTAAACCCTGGTGGAACCAGCCATTAATGCTTCCAAGGTACCTTCAGGCTTCCCTGGGTTGCTCGTTGTAAAATAGTCAAATAGTCTTGGGAGGATTAAACAAGGTCATGCATTCAAAAATAGTGTTTAGTTTTTGAGGTAAGACTGCTAAAAAAAGTATACTGCTTTTATTTATTTATTTTTATTTGTTTTTAAATATACTTTATTGATTTTTACAGAGAGGAAGGGAGAGGGATAGAGAGTTAGAAACATCGATCAGCTGCCTCCTGCACACCCCCCACTAGGGATGTGCCCATAACCAAGGTACATGCCCTTGACCGGAATCGAACCTGGGACCTTTCAGTCTGTAGGCTGACGCTCTATCCACTGAGCCAAACCAGTTAGGGCAAATATACTGCTTTTAATTCATAAGTAGAGTGAATCATATTTTTGGATCATTATAGGAATGCTATTTGGAATATATATATATATATATATTTCTGAAACTATAACCTGATTAACTTTATTCTTGAAGTATATCTCTGAACAATCATCAGGAAAAATGTTCTAGGTGATAATGGCATTTAGCTCCTGTATTGTTAGTCCTTTATTCATTTGTTCAATTAATATTTATTTGTTTACCCACAATGTGCTTCTGTCTGTCCTGGTTGCTTTTTTATTTTAGCATCTTTGAAAACATTTCTCTCATATAATTTAAGATGATGTCAACAAAAAAGTCATCAAGCTAAGTAAGTACGTGATTATTAACATTTGGTCATAAAGAACCCATAAAAATAAAGAAAACACAATGCAACATAACAACAATTTAAATAGAAAAATGAATAAAAGACCTAAGCAGACATGTCACATAAGAAGAAACACAAGTGATTGTTAAATATATAATAACATTTTTAGCTTCACCAATAACCTGGAAAATGCAAATAAAACAATAATGAGATATAATTTTACCTGTTGGATTGGCAATTTTTAAAAAAAGTCTGACAATATTAAATACTGGTAAAATATGGAGAAGATCTCCACATGCTTTATTCTCTCATCCATCTTGGCGACAAAATAAATCAGTACAACTACTTTGGAAAACAATTGTTCATGAACCAGTAGGGCTGAAGGGAACTGTTTTAGTAAAATAGAGAATATGAAGATGATTGACATTTTTTATTACCATCTATATGCCAAGGGCTTTACGACGTCTGTTCTTCTCTCAGACATTCTGTAAATGTGGTTCTTAACTCCAGATAAAATATTCATGGGACACAATTCTTGAAGATAATACTCTAGAGTACCATTTATAATTTCATGATTTAATTAAGTACTGGCTCGTGTGCAGACATATGTACAACGTGTCAGCTATTTATACAGGGGACTGATCAGACACCCTTGTCAGAAGGACAGGGCAGGAAATATCAGCTTTGCATCCTTTCTCAGCTCAAAATGAAACTCAAGTTTTAGGCTGTGATGAATCTTAGCCACTGGTTGGCCTTTCCATAAATTATACTGCAAATAAACTTGATTTATAACTCGCATGTTTTTAAATTGCATATTTTGGGACTTTTACTCCAGATCCCAGGCTTTTTTTTCTACCTTTCTTTGCAAGATTCCATTCTACTTGGTGATAGGAGATGAATATAACTAAAATTATGAATAATGTGCTACCATATATGTCCACAATAAAATACTTTAAAACAAACTCTCTTAGCAAGCGCCACACAATAGAGTCACCAAATGGAGCTCCCCCTTCCTGGTGTAAGACACATCGACATCCATAACCCTTTCAGTACTCAGGGTCTGAAAGCCTCCTTTCTCATTTGTTGGTATCCTGGCACTCAAACTTGTTGAACTTAGGCAGAGCCAGTTTTGTTTATTCCCAATTCAATTATGTCAATATTCCTTGTCATAATACCTCTGTAACTTTATTAAATATGACATACACTAGTTAAGTAAAAGTGTAAAAGAGTTTATGCTAAGCGAAATAAGCCAGTCAGAGAAAGATAAATATCACATGATCTCACTCATTTGTGGAATATAATGAACAACATAAACTGATGAACAAAAACAGATCCAGCCCTAACCGGTTTGGCTCAGTGGATAGAGCGTCGGCCTGTGGACTCAAGGGTCCGAGGTTTGATTCCGGTCAAGGGCATGTCCTTGGTTGTGGGCACATACCCAGTAGGGGAGTGTACAGGAGGCAGCTGATCAATGTTTCTCTCTCATTGATGTTTCAAACTCTCTATCTCTCTCCCTTTCGGTAAAAAAATCAATAAAATATATTTAAAACAAACAAACAAACAAAACAACAACAAAAAAACAAATCCAGAGACAGAGAAACATCAATCAGACCATCAAACCTCAGAGGGAAGGTAGGGGAGGGTGGGGGTAGGGGGAGAGATCAACCAAAGGACTTGTATGCATGCATATAAGCCTAACCAATGGACACAGACACCAGGGAGGTGAGGACATGAGTGGGAGGGGTGTTAATGGGGGGATAAGGACACATATGTAATACCTTAATCAATAAAGAAAAAAAAAGAAAAAAAAGAGTAGGCGATTTTTAAAAGACACAAATAAATAAATAAATAAATAGATAGGAATTGGAAATTATAACAGATGCATTATGGTGAAATTTATGTAAGAAAGATAAAGGAAATACAAAGATGGACATAGGCATGCTATATTTATAGGTTTTAGGTCAAATATATTGCTTTCCTGCTGTATTTAACCTTTTCAATTCACTGATTCATTGCTCATCCTGATCAGAGTTGATAAAAGGGATTCTACAGTAGTGATAGCTTCAATCAATATCTAATGCAGAAAGATAGAAAAAAACCAGCCAACTTTTCTGTAGTATTGTATGTGCATTAAGTAAACAATGATATTTTCTCAGCAAATTCTACAATAATGGACAGCTGTAGTAATACAGAGCTCCACTGTTGGAGGTGATTTTAACTAGATGGCCATCCACCCAGGTTGCTGGGGAGTTATTCCTGCTTTTGTTTGGGGATGAGACTTGATATATTCAAAGGTCCTTATGCACTCAATAAAAATTAGTTCATCTGGCCCTAGTCAGTGTGGCGCAGTTCCATTCTTGGTCAAGGCACAGGCCCAGGTTGCAAGTTCCATCCCTGATCAGGGTACTTACCAGAGGCAACCAATTGATGGTTCTCTCTCACATTGATGTTTTTATCCCTCTCCCCTTCTTTCTAAAATAAAAGTAAAATTAATATTTTTTAAAAATGTAGTTTACCTGAAAACCCAAATTCAAGGCCGGGGAGGGTTAGGGGGTGGTGGGTAAGAGATCAACCAAAGAACTTGTATGCATGCATGTAAGCATAACCAATGGACACAAGACACTGGAGGGGAGGGGAGGCCGGGGGAAGGTCAAGAGAAAAAAAAAAGAAGACATATGTACTAGTCTTTGTAATATTTTAAGCAATAAAACAACATTTTAAAAAAAGAACTCTGTATAAAACACCAGGATGTCATTGGTCCAGTGTTAAAGATTATAGCTTTACTTGAATGTTTTTTCCGTGTTAAAATAGTAGTGGGGGCTGTGACAAGTGATTCCTCAGAGCCCTCTTGCGGGTTTCTCGGGGTATTCAGAAGTGGGATGGAGGAAGGGTCTTTCTTTCTCTCTAGGTGTAGGAGGTGAACCATGCACTGACTGCCTAATTCAGGCTACCACTGAGCTGATACTGACTGTGGCCACCAATTATCCTTGTCAAGTTAAATATGGTGCCCACAGAAGCTCTTACTCCTTCTTGGCATTTGCTCTCCTGTTGCCACGATGGGCTGATTAGCAGCTCTGCTCTTTTAAAAAGCCCTTCATAATTTTCTTCCAACCTTTGAGGTTCTTGGCTGAGACACTCCCTATGTAAAAGACAGATTATCAGGAGGAAAACATACAGAAGTTTAGTACACCTCCTATATACTAGACCATGAGAGATACCCCTTAACTCCCTGAAATGATCCTGGTCACCACTTTGTATACCATCTCTAGATAAAGACAAAAGAAGATGTTAGGGGTTGAGGAAGCCAGTTATGGGAGGTTATCAGACAAAGCACAATAAACAAGGGTATGGATATAAATGCAAATTTAAGTTCTCCACTGATAAGAGTTTCTAGAGATTTAGTCATTTTTCTTTTCCTGGTGTAGAGGAGGAGACATCCTTACAAATGGAGATTTTTCTTAAAATGTAAATGCATCCTACAAAAAAGTAACTACTACCTGGTTTTCAGAGCTTTTCCTGTGTCTGCAGTTTCTTAAAATTAATCAGCCTAGCCCGGCCAGAGTGGCCCAGTGGTTGAGCATCTACCTATAAAACAGGAGGTTACAGTTCCATTCCCAGTCAGGGCACATGCCTGGGCTGCAGACTTGATCCCCAGTGTGGGGCATGCAGGAGGCAGCTGATTAATGAATCTCTCTAATCATTGATGTTTCTATCTCTCTCTCCCTCTTCCTTCCTCTGTGAAATCAATAAAAATATATTTAAAAAAATAACAACCAGCCTAAAATAATCCTTATGGCACAGAGACATATTTTGACATAGTGATTTCTGCTCCACTTCATTGTTTTCTATTTCAGCAAAAGAAGCAGAGAGATGAAATCCTGGTAGCATCTCTGGTGATCTAAAGGCTAGAGTTTCAGACTAAGGTTGCCAGGGTTTGTGAATAGTAGCTGAGCCACTGGCAACATCCCAGAATCTCAGCAGGACTGGAGATTCTGAATAGACAATATTACTTTGTTGAATTCTTCAAACTAAAATTAATCATGGCTTGGCATTGTTTAGACATTATCTGCGTGTATGCATTCCAGTAATTGATTTGTTTACACATGGACACCTTGATTTTGTTACCAATGGATTTCCTTGATGGGTTGATTTTATTTCTCTTTGTGTATGCCAGGGGGCAGTATGGTCAAATTATACTGATTATGTGTTTTTTGAGGCCGTATTACTTTATTCTTTCAGAAATCTCTACCTGTAACCTACAGGAAGATGAGACAATGGGATGTCTTATGACTTTTAGTTAAATTTCACTTTGAAAACCAGCTCATCTTGTGCCTACATTTGTTTCTCAAATATTAGATTTTTTCTCTTTTCTTAAACAAAATTAATACCACTACCAAGTGCTG
Source organism: Myotis lucifugus (assembly GCF_000147115.1). Classification (NCBI taxonomy): domain Eukaryota; kingdom Metazoa; phylum Chordata; class Mammalia; order Chiroptera; family Vespertilionidae; genus Myotis; species Myotis lucifugus. Next base: position 912,374 of record NW_005871195.1, read on the forward strand.
GTGTGGAAATTTATTAGTATGATGTGTATGGTGAACTCTACCTACATTTAAAAATATATTTACCTGAGGGGAAAGGAGAGAGAGAGAGAGAGAGAGAGAGAGAGAGAGAGAGAGAGAGAGAGAACATTGATCAGTTGCCTTCCATATGTATGTGCCCAAGGCCTGGGATGGAATCTGCAACCCAGGTATGTGCCCTGACCAGGAATCAAACCTGCAACCTTTTGGTGCACAACCAACTGAGCCACATCAGCCAGGTCAACCACAAGTTTTTTTTTATCCACTGCCTACCGTTGGGCACTTGGGCTATTTTCGGATCTTGGTTATTGTAAATAATGCTGCTATGAACATAGGGGTGCATATTTTCTTCCTAATTGGTGTTTTAGGATTCTTAGGATGTATGCCAGAAGTGAGATCACTGGCTCAAAAGGCAGTTCCATTTTTAATTTTTGAGGAAACTCCTCAGTGACTGCTCCAGTCTGCATCCCCACTAACAGTGCATGAGGGGGTCCCTTTTCTCTACATTCTCACCAGCACTTGTTGTTTTTTGATTTGTTGATGGTAGTCATTATGACAGGTGTGAGGTAATATCCCATTGTGCTTTTAATTTTGATCTTTGATTGATTTCAGTGTGGAAGGGAGAGGGAGAGAGATAGAAACATCAATGATGAGAGAGAGAATCATTGATTGGCTGCCTCCTACATGCCCCACACTGGGGATTGAGCCAACAATGCAGGCATGTGCCTATACCGGGAATGGAACTGTGACCTCCTGGTTCATAGGTTGACACGCAACCATTGAGTCACTCAGCTGGGTGGTCAAATATTAATTGACCATAGAGACATGGGTTGATTTCTGGGGTCTCTGTTCTGTTACATTGATCTAGATGCCTGTTCTTATGCCAGGATTTTGATTACAATTGTCTTGTAGTATAGTTTGATATCTGGTATTGTGCTCCCACCAACTTTATTCTTCTTTCTCAATATTGCTGAGCATTTTGGAGTTCCCTGTGGGATAGGGCTTAAACTGGCAGTTGGACATCCCCCAAGGGATCCCCGACTGAGAGAGGGTGCAGGCTGGGCTGAGGGACCACCTCCCCCCTCCCCCCATGCACGAGTTTTGTACACTGGGCCTCTGGTGTTGAATAAGAGTGGTGAAAGCAGATATCTCTGTCTTGTTCCTGATCTTAAGGGAAATGCTTTTAGTTTTTGACCATAGAGCATGATGGTGGCTGTAGGTTTGTTATATATTACCTTTATTATGTTGAGATATATTCCCTCTATTGCTACTTTGCTGAGAGTTTTTTTTTTAATCACAAATCATTGCTGGATTTTATCAAAAGCTTTATCTTCATATATTGATAAGATCATGTAATTTTTATCTTTCATTTTTATGTGACGTATCACATTTATTGATTTATGAATATTATACCAACCTTGTATCCCTGGAATAAATCCCACTTGGTCTTTTAATATATTGCTACATCTGATTTGCTAATATTTTGTTGAGAATTTACCATCTATGTTCATTCGGAATACTAACTTATAATTTTCTTTCTTTGTAGTGTCTTTATCTGGTTTTGGAATTAGGATCATGCTGGCCTTGTAAAAAAAGCTTGGAAGTCCTCCCTCCTCTTGAATTTTTTGGAATAGTTTGAGGAGGATAGTTCTTTGAATGTTTGGTAAAACTCCCCTGAGAAGTCATCTGGTTTAGAACTTTTGTTTGCTTGGAGTTTTTTTATTTTATTATTACTGCTTTAATTTCATTAGTTGTTATTAGTCTATTCAGGTTATAGCTTTATCAGCAAGATGAGAGCCCAATGGTATAGAGTAGAATTTAAACAAAGTTAGTGTTGAATATCTATTTAAATATTACTTCATTCTAATATTTAAAGAAGATTCAAGGATAATGAAAACAATCTTTAAAGCTATCTTATAACTATATAATGTTGTCTATGCTTCTCTCTAATTCATAAATCTGTGACTCACAAGTTTGTACAAATATTCAAAATACCATAGTTTTGCTAACAGTGCCTGAGTCAGTGTCCAAGTAAACATGTTTTCTCCCACAACACAGAAAATAGCATAATAATATATTTTCAGCCAAACAGGTTTCTTAGCTGGAGTTAACATCTTTTCCAATGAAATGAAACTCCTAAATGTCAATATGAATAAATTACTAACACAAGCTCTTCACTTATCTTTAATGCTTTGCCAAAGACCAACTTGATTGAAAAGCTGATATTTAGTAGAAAGAAGAAAGAGGGTATCTTGAAGCAGAATCAAACTAACAAGGGTAGTAAGATAGAAAATTTCTGTGTCAAATTCCATCTGAACAATCCTGTTTTTTTAAAGGTCGGAAGCCCATACATACTTGGAATTTTTGCTCTCTGCCTTTGATTTAAAGCGCAAAATCAAAAGCCTGTTCTATGAAAAGAAATGCACTTGAGCAACCCAGGAATGTGCTGAAGCCTTTCTACAAATTAATCTCTTCTTTAGTGAAGTGAAACATCGGGACCATTCAGGGACAGTGGGAGGGGCTTGGGACTTGAATTTGAGCCAGACTTAATGAGAAGGAGTTGGAGGCAACATAGAATTGAGCTGTACCTTGTTAACTGGTGAAAGCTGTGAGCGAGGTGGACTTACTGGCCAAGAATTCTTTCCCTTTGTTGCAATTAACTACAGGGTAGATTTTGAGGTGGTTTTCATGATCTCTAAAGATCATAGTCTATTTTTAAAATGGTATTTGTTCTTAAAATCTTAAAATAAATTCCTAATTCTGATTTGCAGATTTCCCCCCTGCCTTGAAGACACAAAAGTTCATGTTCCAGTAAACATTTGGTTTTTATTTGGCCATTTTGTTAGGAATCTGTATTGGTAGCCTCCGTGTAAGGTGCTGGGGAAAAAGCAATGATAGTAGACCTGGCCCAGAGTGACTCACATTCCAGTGAGAGATGCTGGAATCTCTCCACCCCAACAGCAAAAGCAGAAGCCAAGAGGCGAAGCAGGCATCAGGCATTTAGCTTAAGTTCTCTGAACAAATAATTTCTTGTAGGGACCATGACATATCTTTCCAGAGAGACCTTTTTGTGGTGAAGTGCTGGTTCATTCCATAAATTTCTTGTACAAAAAATTCACTAAGCAGAAAGTCCAGTATCTTGGGAGCAAATGTTCAACAAGAACTCAGGAAACCTGGGGTTTAGGGCAGAGAAAAATCATCTTGAACTAGTTACTAAAATGTTCTATGCCTGAGTTTCCTATTTGGTGCAATGGAGATGAGCCCTCCCTCACAGAGCTATTGTGAAACAATTGCTGACCACACTTAGCACGAGCTTAACCTGTTTCTCAAGGGCCAGTGATTCATTTAGCATCTTCTGGTCATTCAGAAAATTCTGGTTGTGGGGTTCTCTCTTAAGAGTCTGGCTGATGAAATGTTTATGGGGTAGAATAAAAGTGTGCCCAGAATGGCCATTGGATTGAGGGGCTCTCCAGAGTGAAGTGAGTCAGTTGTGCTTCAGTCCAAAGTGATAAAGCGGCCCTAGCTGGTTATTGCTCAGTGGATAGAGCATTGGCCGGTGGACTGAATGGTCTCCAGGTTCAATTCCAGTCAAAGGCGCATGCCTGGGTTGCAGGCTGATCCCCAGTGGGGGACGTGCAGGAGGCAGTGGATCAATGATTCTCTCTCATCATTGATGTTTCTCTCTCTCCCTCTCCCTTCCTCTCTGAAATCAATAAAAATATTTTTTTAAAAAGTGATAAAAGTGCCCAGTTTAATTCAAATTATCTTTAATATAAACCTAGAAAATCCTCTAGATAAAAATGAAACTCCTTTCCGATTTTTTAAGAATTTTAATATGTTTACAATCTGAGACTCTAATTTGGAGAGCTTCCTTGAGACCTGGAAGCCTGTTTTGAAACATCAGCTTTCTGGATTGTTTTTATAGCCTGGGAGAGGCTACGGAAGTGAAATACATCAATGTGTTTACAGAGTGTTTCTTGACTTCACAGAGTACTGGCATCTCCAGATCCACTTTCATCTCCTCCCACCTTATTGTAAGTTCTTGGCAAGCTGACGGCAGTGACTGCATTATCTAGATTTTTAGCTTCTGGCTTCGGTTTGCATTTGGCCAGTGAGATGCCCTGGCAGGGTCTGGAGAGAAGAAGAGACAGTGTGAGGCAGGTATTACCTGTTTCCTCTTGACAAGGTGGCCTGTTGGCAGCTCCCAAATGGCCATGGGATCTGTCCAAAAACTTCTAAAAGGCACAGCTTGCCTGCGCTGCGCTTTTGGTGCTGGTACCTTCTTTTCATTCAGGTTGAGAGAAGTTAGGAACAATCTTGCCATATAATCAGTCTCTTGTTGGTTTTCTGAAGCCTGTCCCGAGGTTGTAAGTATACCTATCATTAAATTCTCCTTAAGTGCCCCTTTTGGTTGACATCAATGTTCTATCAAGAACTTGTCTCCAACTCAATTCAACTCATATCTCTTACTAAACTGCTGAAGATACAGATGGATGGCATACAGACCTGAGTTGGCTACGTCCCAAGGTTATTATTCTTAGGGTGTTTGATGTTGTTCCTGGTAAAGCAGAGGTTTGGGTTTGTTTGTTTGTTTGTTTTGTTGTTTTAAACAACATAAGTGCAAGTAATCTTAGCAGAGAATATTATGTTCATTTTTTTTTACCTGATACAAACACATCCCTAGAAAAGGGTGTATATGCTTAGACAATTGCCTTTTAGCATATCAGACACCAAGCAAGGATATTACCATGTAAAGAAAAAGTGTCACAGAGAGGGATAATATGACATAATAAAATAAGAAAGTGACTTTCATTAGAAACAACTGCTACACTTGTCCTGGTGGAGGGAGCTGACTCCAGGGAACACACACATTTTTTATATTGTTATTGAGATGCATAGAGATATAAGTTTAGAAGAAAAATATGACAAGTTTAAATTTTGAAAGAATCAAATAGCATTACTACTACTGGCAATAATACTTAACTTTTGTTGAGTATTTATTATGCATTTTACATGTATTAACAAACTTAATTCTCATAATACCCCATAAAGTTGGTATTATTATTAATAACTTTGTTGTTGTTGTTGTTGTTGTTTGTCAAAGAATAGAGAAAGAATTCACCCAAGATAGGAACCTATACAATCTAGCTCCATATATATGCTGTTGATTGTATATGCTCAGAAGGAAAAAATAATGTTGACTTGAAAACTATTTTATGAATGAGCATAACTTTTTTCTTCCTCCCAACAATGCATTACATTTGCCTCATTATTAGAATAATTCAAAAAGAGTGATACTTCTAGACTTCCTCTTTTATTCTAGGAAGTCCTTTGTAGCAGTAACAAATGGATTATTTCAGAAAGAGAGAAAAAGAAATTCTGCAGTTCATGTGAGATATTTCAAAGGGATACATTTTTTTTTTGAAAGAGAGGTTTTGACTTTTCAATGTTAGAACATTAGTGTGTAAGTCATTTTCTGAAGCAAATAAAAGTGCTCTTTTAAAGAAAAGACCCAATTGTCCAAAGCATCTCCAGGCCGGTCACATGTCAGGGTATTATATCAGCCAATAGACTGGGGCGCTTAAGGAGCAGAGACAAATATTTCAACCTAAGTTTACAATTGGAAGTCAACTTGGAAATCTACTCTCTTTGAGAAGCTGTGAAATCTCCTGGATGTTTAAAAGATGTCACGTTGGCTGTTTTTTATCACTTAACTGTCAGTTTCTCATAGGAGGAAACAGATCTAGTTGGCAAACCGTGGCCCCACCCGTGGGTGGGATGTGTGATTTATCCTGCATGGAGCAAATGAGAGGAGGAGCGTGGTCTGTGTTCTGGTCTGCTCTGATGCTGAGCAGGACCTGGACTTCTTCGGAAATTTGGCTGCCAATGTCTTTGGGCCTGGCTGTATTGTAGATCAAATACATTCCATCAGAAGATCTCTCACTAACCTCCTGGGATTACCCTGCATTTCTGAGACTGAAGTTCAGGCTCTGTAGAAATAGCATGTCCCATAGAGTGTGGAGTGTAAGATCTATCAAAAGAGTGAAACATGCACATGCACACACACACACACACACACACACACACCAGGAATGCATGTCACGTGACATTATTATTAGGAAGGAGAACAGTTTCTGATGGAAAATTCCAAGTTCCCTTTGAACAACTGCCTTGGGGAATGTCCTTGGGAAACAGAGGTCTCACATCTATTATGCCATTAACTGTGCTTATGATTTCCTTGGAGTGTTTATAGGTGGGAGTCCGGGTATGGAATGTACAAATATTGCACAAAAAATTACAGTACAGTGATTACTTCCTTTGCCAAGCCACTCTCCAGAAAGTCATGAAACACAGCGGTGGCGTCTCTGGTATGTACGGAAACTTCAGCTCTCACCTTTGTTTAACCTCATAAGCTAGGTCTGACCCGGAGCCTGTACTCTATGCTTATTAAGGCAAGCATTTTGAGTGAATTTGGAAATGTGGGACACTGGTGTGTGGACAAGTTTAACATCTCTCTCTGTTCCAGAGAAATCTTTCTCAGCTTTACTCATGCTTGACAATAAGGAAGAGATATTATCTGTGCTAAAGAAACCAAAACTAATGTCAAGTTGGCCCCTGGGCTGTGCTCCTCATTTGCTAATTCCAGTTTGTCCACTGAAGCTGTGGAGCAATTGTATGCTGAATTGGTGAGAGTCCAGCACTAATGGGGCCGAAGGTCACTGGTCTGGTTTCTCTCTGGGGGCTGTCATAACTCCACCCATCTGGTATAGTCATGCCCTTCTCCAGCAGGGTTCTGGAGGAGTGAGCCTGATGCTCCAATCAAGTGATTGGACTTTTATGTCACTGTGGATGCTCCTTGCTCTGGCACCTCGAATAACATGTTCCAGTTCTATCTTGGACTCATTTACCTTTACCAAAGGGATTTTGATAATATTTATTATAATTTCACCAGCTAAATTCTTAGCCCACTAATGCTAAGGAATACACTTTACAATTCTTCTCTTTCCCATGCAGTTCCTACATGCTGCCAGATATAAAGGCAAAACTTAAAAAAACCCTTATTATTTTGTACTGAGCCACCAGTATAGACTGGATGATGGCAAATGTCCTCTCTACATAATATCAAATAATGATGGTAATAGTAGTAATACTAGTAGTACTGGCAGCAGCAGTAGTAGTACTAGTAGTAGTAATGGTAGTAGTAGGAAGAGAGCAGTTAACATATGCCAACTATATGACATTTCACTAAAGGTTACTATTCTGATCCTCATTCAGCCCTCTTAATTAGGTACTAATAATGTATCCAATTTATTGCTGAGAGAATCAGTAGAGTCCATGACCCCAACTTCTTTAGCCACCATGATTAATGATTTTCCCCTATACATACAACCCACCCCTGGAAATCATCAGGGAGCCAGGTCTTTTGAGCATTAGCTTACCTGTACTCTGGATTTGTCACCATTTCCTCAACTAATAAACTCTTTTTTGGCTTAAAAACTAAAAAGAAAGAAAAAAGAAACTGAGAATAAGAGCATTCAAGTTACTCAATCAAGATCAATAGCAAAGACATGATAGAACCAGGGATTGCTTAAAGTTGGTTCCAAACTTAATGCCATTTAACCTGGGCTTGGACATGGAGGCATTGCTAATGAACACAACCATTTATCTATTCAATCTGTTTACTATTATAGACTATTCATCCACATGCAGATTTGTCTAGTTTAGAACATTCAAAGCTAAATAACTGAAGAAGAGTATAGAAAGAAGAAATAGAGTATGGTTTCTATTTGACTGTTTTCCTTATCACTAGCCTCTTATGAGTTTCAGAAAGTGAGGAAAGTTAAGGATTTCCAGCATCTGTTTCTTTGGTTTCCTTTACAAACAAAATAAATCCGATTGACATTGGCTTACTTATCTCCTTGTGGAAAAGATCTAATTTGCTCTCTTCAGATTTTTGGACTAAAGTTGATATCTACCCAAGGGTAGATTGGTAAATTAACCCACCCAAACTGCAAGCAACCCTCAAACTAACAGCATTCTTGAGTGACAGCATGGATACTTCTAGCTCCTTTCATTTGGTAAAGATCAGTGTCATCTGTGGTTCTTCATACCTTTAGGACATTTTTAATTCAGCTTCCTGTTCCACCAGATTTTTACTCAAAGCTGCCTAAATAAAAACAACAATAATAAGACAAACAATCAAAAAATAATTTTCTATCTGTCCCTATAATTTAAATACAAAAAAGAAGGGAGGCACTTTATTGGGAAACTATAGCAATTTTATAGATTTCTTTTATTTTTATTTTTTGTTAATCCTCACCCGAGGATATTTTTCCATTGATCTTTTAGAGAGAGTGGAGGAGAGAGATAAAGACAGGGAGAAACATTGATGTGAGAGAAATACATAGATTGGTTGCCTCCTGCACCCACCCTGACTGGGGCCCAGGCCTAGGAGAAGCTTGCAACTGAGGTGCATGCCCTTGACCAGAATCAAACCCAGAACACTTTGGTCTGCAGGCCGATGCTCTAATCACTGAGCAAAACTGGCTAGGGCATAGATGTCTTTTAAATCAATAGTATTGATGCTATGGACCAAATTTTGCCCCCTCCCCTCATTATGTTGAAGCCATAATCTCCTATGTGACTGTATTTGGAGACACATCTTTTAGAATTGAATACAGGTTAAATTAGGTCATAAGGATGGAGCCTTAATCCCATAGCATTGGCACATTTATAAGATGAGATCTCTCCTGCTCTTCTCTCTCCCCCCAACCCCTCTTTTTTTCTCCCCTTTCCTGTCTCCTGCACCTCCTTTCTTCCCACCCCGCTTCTTTCCTGTACACACCCTAGAAAGGCTGTGGAGAGATCCCAGCCCTATGCAAACCAGAAAGAGAACCTGAACCAATACCTGATCATACCCAGATCTAGGATTTCACGCCTCCAGTACTGTGAGAAAATAAATTTCTGTGTTTTAAGCCATATATCTGTGATATTTTATTATGGCAGTTTTGGAAAACTAATAGATTCTTTTAGGCATTTGGAACATTGAGGTGTGTGATGGGTAACATTTTTTAGTAAAATAAATTCTTCTTGCTAACTTTAATATCACATCACTAAACCACAATCTACTCAGCGTTTTGATGGACAAATTGGTTTTATTCTAGTTTTTTAAAATGTATTTTTATTGATTTCAGAGAGGAATAAAGAGGGAGAGAGAGAGATAGAAACATCAATGATGAGAGAAAGTCATTGATCGGCTGCCTTCTGCACACCTCACACTGGGGATCAAGCCCATAGCCCAGGTATGTGCCCTAACTGGGAATCAAACCATGACCTCCTGGTTCATAGATCGATGTTCAACCACTGAGCCATGCCAGCTTGTGGGGGGTTATTCTAGTTTTGTTTAGAATGATAGTATCATACCAATTTTAAATATTATCTGTCCAATCTCCTAATATTATAAGAGAGGAAAGTGAGGCATGGATAGGGCAACTGACTTGCCCAAGGTCCCATATTTGTTAGTTACAAAGTCTGTGCTGTTCAAATACTTTGATTTTCATTTCTCTGTTCCTGCTACCATATCAAGCAGTTTATCTTAATTTATATTTTTACCATTAATTTACTTGTATATATATTTTTTTATATATTTTTTATTGATTTTTTACAGAGAGGAAGGGAGAGGGATAGACAGTTAGAAACATCGATGAGAGAGAAACATCGATCAGCTGCCTCCTGCACACCTCCTACTGGGGATGTGCCCGCAACCAAGGTACATGCCCTTGACCGGAATCAAACCCGGGACCCTTGAGTTCGCAGGCTGACGCTCTATCCACTGAGCCAAACCGGTTAGGGCTAATTTACTTGTATATTTTTGTTTCCCAACCTTCAATGTCCATGTGGTTCATTCTGTTTATTTCTTTAAGTGTTTATTTTCTCTACCTGTTTTCACTGCCTTATAAACATGAGTTTTCAGAGAGAGACTACACTAACACATTTTTCCATTTCTTGTATGCTTTACTCAGTTAATAAATTGCAGTGGTTTTCACTTATGCTTTCCAGCTCCATTAGAGTTGACTTTGCTGAAATGAACATGCAAAGTTTTCTTTATTAAATGTCCTGAATTTGTAATTACAGACCTTGATTAGATTATGGCCATTGTCCTTGAATTTATTTTACTCCTGTATTACTAGACTTCCCCCTGCTCCTCTTTCACATAAAATAAGGTTCTGGCTGTTTCCATCTTTAATTCTTCTTTCTTGAGCAACAAAAGAGCCTTTGTTATGTCCTCACAGTGAGTGTTGATGCCTTGTGAAGTCTAAGGATGGTTTTGTCAGATAGAGTCTTTGCACAGCCTCAAATAAGTACTCAGTCTTCATATGTTGAGGCTATGTATAGATCTGTGTTGTAGGTGTTCTGATATTTTTCAAATAAGGTAGTTTAATCCCAATATCATATTGAAGTGATGCAGAATCCTCTTCAATGGTTAAAAGTGGATTTTAATCAAAGTGCTATCATGATGATGAAAGCAAATGTTTCTAGGGGACCTAAAAGTTTTCAAAAGGCTTTCACATACATGATTCTACCAACCCTTCACATTAAGCATGTGAGAAGTTTATAGTATGAATAACGTTGCATCCATTTTTTAGGTGATGAAGTGGATAATGAGAAATCACACATTTACGTACTCATGGACAAACCATTTCTGAGACTTCAAATCCATACCAACTTTAAATATTATCTGTTCCAATCTCCCAATATTATACACAAGGAAAGTGAGGTATGGATGGGGCATGGGTGAATTTCTTCTAAGCTATAAGGATACACAATTAAACTTGGATTGAATAAAATTTAGTTGTTACTTTCAGCTATTAATCAGATATTTTTAAAACACTAGTTTTTAACTCAATTCCATGTTCAAACTTATTTTTATTATTGGCTATATCTTCAGTTTACCATGACTAGACTTGTTTAAGCCTAATTTTTACCTATAGGCCTCTACTTGGTAAAAATATGTCACCCACAGCATACCAAGCCTCTCTTATGTATATGAGGGTCCATTTGACAGTATGATCCAGCTTAGAAACTTGTAAAGAGACTGGTATAATAGAGGTTAATGGCTTTTGAGACCTGGCTTTGTAGCTTGTCTTTAACATGTTAGGCAAGACACTTAACTTCTGTAAACCTCATTTTCTTTAATGTGGAAAAAGTGAAAACAATTATAGTATCCATACCATGAGTTTGTTAGAAACATTTAGTAAAAGCATATATGAAAATTCCTTTGCACAGTGTGACGTCTTGCTCCCAGGAGTTTATCTTCCTAAAACCAAAAGTAACCAAAATCAAAATTTCTAATGTTTCTTGTCTCCATTACAAAATCCACATTTTTAGCTTGATACTCAAAAGCCTTTACAATCTCCATCCATTTTACTATTCAAACTCCCTCCCCTCCATTTCCACCTAACTTTTATTCCAGCCATACTGAAATGACCACCATCCTCTGCCACCCCCTCTGCTCTATTCTTCCTGTTTCATGAAATGTGTGAGTTTTCTTTATCCCACTGCAAGTTTTTGGTAGGTCCTTTCCTCTTCCTAGAAAAGTCCCACACTCCTTTGAGGTAAAACACATCAAGAGTTTATTGCTCATCCCTCTGTTTCCAAGGTACTTTCCCCCTTGTATCTTCAGCAATGCTCTCCGTACCTGACTCTTGTTAGATTTCAAGGTCCTCAGAGAAGGTGCCTCATTTGATTTATCTCTGCATTTTCATATCAGGCAGAGAACAGAGATTCAATAATGGTTAGACTGAATTGAATTGATTAATTAATTCATAAATTATGATAGAATATTTACTATACTATGTACCTGGAAGAATGGCTTCGACAACAAATTTTTGTCCATAAAATATTTAAAGTTCAGTGAGTAAAAACTTGCAAGATAAAATACTTAGTAAGCTTTTGCTTACTAAATGAGATGATCACTATGGAGTACTCCACACAATGCCTAGAATATAACAGGTGCTCACAGACTTGAATCCTTTCACCTACAGGAAGAAATGTGTTCAAATCAGACATGATGACAGCAGTGTCTTCTCTTAGTACTAAAGTGTTTTAAAATTGTTGAGAAACTGTACAATCCACCTAAAGTAGTATTCAGACAAATAGCTTGTTCAGCTAGTTATGTTACAGTGATTTTAATGTCCTCTGAAAATGTTTGGAAATAAAGTTTAAGTTAGAAATTTTCCAGACAATCCATTTCCTGACTAGCCTTCAATTCATGGGTAAATAATAACATCAGTTTTAATTTTGTTTGCAATTTGAGCTATTCCAACAAATTAATAAATATGGAAGAGCAATTAGAGAATAAACTCAAAATATGTTAGGTATAAATAATTCCTTACTTGCATAATTTTTCTGTATTTAGAGAATACATTTTGAATCTTACTAAAATAAAATGTATAAGATTAAATAGTTCATTGGGACCTATTTTTCCATCACTTTTAAGTAACTAAGGTGCAAAAACTGGTTATGAATATTTTGTTTTCATTTTAATCAGATATCCTACACTTACCAAAATTGAAATTTTCCTTATGTTCTTTATTTTGGGATTCAGAATAACCCATCCAACTCTGTGCATTGATATTGGTGCGAGAAGACACCGTTTTAGGTAATCTATCATATCTATTAGTAAGATTGCTCAGGAGAAGAGCAGTATTCTTTTGGATATCAGCTTATAAAATCTAGATCTGAGAAATAATGAATTGTAAAACTAAATTCTTGTCCTTTGGAAGGAAGAATGGAAATACATTTTATATTTATAAGATGGAATGTATGAGAACCAGTAAGAGATAAATATCTGGGAACGGGGTTTCTGATCATCTGCCATCATTCCACTGTGGACTAATGTCCTCATCACTGACAGATATCCCCAAAAGAAATAGAATCAAAAAACACTAGACAAAAGAATATTTCCCTATTTAACCTCTTTGAGCTTCAGTTTTCATGTGTGAAATGAGGATAATTTTAATCTTGGTCTCATAGTTGAGATAATTAAATCAGGCCATTAGTGTAACCAAGTGCATGCTTGGGAAGAGTTAGCTATTAATATTAAACCTAGACCTTTAACTTCAAACTTTGAATCAATCTCCTGTTAATATTTAATCTTAATTTATGTTGATTCTAATCATAATCATGCGTCGTTTTCATAAAACACATGATTTAAACCAGTGATAAGGCATTTACAAGCAGATTGGTAAAGAACTAGCCTTTGGGAAGAACTCAGAGACCTGAGCAATTATTCAAGTACCCACCTGTCCACCCATCAACCCACCCCAAATTTCCATCCATTTACTCAATATCTATTACATTTGTAACTCTGTCGGGCCAAAAAAATATGTTGGCTTTGGAAATGTGGCAACTTGCTAAGCTGAACTTCATTTTGCAGAATTCCTGTTCCTATATGTTTTCCATCAGTGTGGGCCGCAAGCGAGATTCTCATGTGAGGTTTGTAGGGAGCTAGTGATGCAGGAGGCATTGCGTAGCCCACCCGCAGTGCCTTCTCTACTAATGCACACATGGGTGTAAGGCAGTGGGCATGCCTGCAAATGCACCAGCTTCCCTAGGTCTATCTTCAGCCGCTCTGCTTGCTGCACTAGGGGGGTGTGATTGGCTCTGTGACAAAGGGTGCTGGCTTCTGCAAGACGCCTGAGACATAAAGGTCAGACTCAGCGAGAATGAACGCGGGCTCTGTCGGCCCTCCTGGACTCCAGGTGTTGCATGTGGTTTTCAGCTTCTTCTTCTCTCATACTTGATATTATCTTCCCTTCCCAATTACATGCCCTGCAAACTTCAAGCTTTAGCATCAGGCATGAATTCAATACCCTTACCGAAACTGATTAACCTGCTCCCACAATGGCATTTGGTCAAGTCTCTATAATAATTCCTCTCATAAAAATGTATATGGTAGAGGTTCTGCTTCTCTGATTGAACCTGGACTCATAACTGAGCCTATTATAGATCTGCCATCATTAAATCATACTGTAGCCTTCTATGTGATTTAGAGTACCTAGCCAGCATTTTCACATACACATTTTAATTTTCTTATAGGACATATATTCTGATACTGCTTCTAGCTTGCTTTTTCCTGCTTACATTTTTATCTTTCTCCTTCTAGAATGTAAATTCTCTGACATTAAAAATCGGTCTTCTTTACCAACACATAAGGCAGTGCCTGGCAAGTTGAATTCACTTAAGTAATTCGTGTTGCATGAGAATAATTACTCTAGAGACAGAGTAAAGAATGGTTTCAAGAGGGGCAAGCATAGTTACAAGAGTGTTTGAAAGGCTTTTTTGGAGAATACTTCCTTTGCCCATTATGCTGGTGTAATCTGCAACTCTGTCAGGCACTTCTGTATACACTGGCAGCATGCTACCTCAAGCACCTTACTGATCTCAGCTCTTCTGTCTCAGGACATATTTTCAGATTAGCACAAAAGTTTAGAAGAATTATCACTAGTTGGGCCATCCTTTCAACTGCGAGGGGAAGGGAGCCAGGGGATAAAGAGATACTTTCATCCTTCAGAAGGAAAATTCTGAGGTACCATTTAATTCCCTTACTCACAGTGGAAAACAGCACAGTAACATACCTTTGATTGCCTTTTCTTCTTCCCCAGCTCACTCTTTAGTTCCTTCTCCCTGGCATCACCTTGCCAATCAACTATTTGCACCCAAGTTGCTGTTTCAGATTTTGCTGTCACAGGAAACTCACACTAACTCTAGCCTTTTGTATTAATCTGTGCACTGAGGATAGCTATACCACTACTTTGAAGCATCAACTACTCTGCTCACCCAGTTTAGTAGTTACTCCAAAGAGGCATAACACAAGAGTGATTGTCAGTTCTTTCAAGGATATTGTGATGTGGATGCTGTACTTAGTGGGCATAACAACTATATAAACATGCAAACATACATACCACTATAGTGTATTCTCATCATAGCTGAATATCTGATCCAGGTTTTATTGATTGAAATAGAGAAAAAGACAGAGAGAGAGAGAGAGAGAGAGAGAGAGAGAGAGAGAGAGAGAATATTGTCCAAAACTTAACATTGAAAGGCAAACAAAGCAAAGACACATGTTCACTCATTACTTCATTCAACCAATATTCTCTGAAAACCGCTATATGTCAGACACTGTTCTATATACAGAAAATGTAATTTTAAAAGGACACATACAATTATTTCTCTTCATTCAGTCAGGGCATTAATAGTACATATGCTCTTTACATTAATTCAGCTTTTTTGGAAAGACACAAATAAGGGACAGTCCATTTGTTCAAGCACCAGATTTGAAACCATTTCCCTATAGTAGATAAAAAGACAAAGTAAGCCAATATAGTTTGTTAGGCACAGGAACTATGACCACATGGTCAGTTTTATTTACCTCTATTCATACTTAATAAGAATTAAAAAGTGTTTTAATGTGGGAATTTTAGAGAAAAACACACATAGTAAAAACAATTTTTAAATGATGTTTTCTAAAAATGTAGTTTGTTTCCAAGCATGACTATAATATAAATACTCACAAATAGATTTAATTTCATAACCAATCCCAGTCTACTAGAAATTGAGACAATGGAGAATAGTCAACGCAAGTGGGTAACAATGTTTTATGCACAACCTTGAAGCTCATCTCTATTTTCTTCTTCTTTTCTCTCTTCTCTAGCTCCCTTTCCTTTCCTGTCCAGATTACTCTTCAGTATCTGGAAAGATTTTTCTTTCTATGGAAGTTTGTCCTCTGTGAAGACTCTCTGATTGCATTGGCACAAACATCACTAATTGCTCTGAGGGCAAATTCACTCATAACTTGATTCCGCTCATGTTTATCTAACCTAATTGCTATCTCTCTGGTACTTGATACTGTTTACCACTTTCTCTTTCATAAAATTCTCATCTTCTATTAACAACACTGTTATTTCTTGTTCTCCTTTCATTCATATTCCTTCTCAATCTATTATTTATTTAACCACATCCTAAATTTTTATACCATCCATGCTCTTTAATTCTGTCTCTTTGCTACTCATCAATGAAACATGGTTTCAAGATGTTTAGCTGCCAAAAGGGAATCTATATCGTGGAGCTGTGGAATCCACTCTGTTATGAGTTAATTCCTTAAATCTTTAATAAAATGATCCTTTTCTATCTATGATAATTTCTGGTATGACATGCGGCCTCATTATTCTACCACTCTATCTGGAAAGATAATTAAAATTAAAGTATCTCAGCTGTATTATAAGCATACTAAAATTCAGTGGGTGACAAGTAACAGAAACCGCTCTACTCCACTTAAAAAAAAAGAAAGAGAGAAAAGACTAATTGAAATAATAGTGTGGCAGTTCAAAGAATCCAATAGTAGGGGGTAGTTGGGCCTTGGGAGCAAATTGGAACCAGATATTGAAATATCACTGTTTCTGTCTGTAGTGGGCCACTGCCACAATAGTGCTGAATAAAAACCCATTTCAAGAGAGTGTTCAGCAGCAAACATTTACTTTTCTTGTTCATAGATCTGCAGGTTAGCTTGGAAAGCTTGCTTCAGGCTGTGGCTTTGCTGGGCTCAGTTGGGATTCTCTTCAGGCTATGGATTGGATGTAGGTGCACCCCATGTGCTTCCTCACTCTCTTTGGATCAAATGCTACCTGCAGCTTACATTTCTCCGAATGCATTCCTGGAGTACATGAGTCCAAGCAGAAATAAGGAATGCCTATTGAAATTTCAGCTGCAACTGGCATACTGATACTTTGACTCAAATTCCATTGGCCAAAGCAATCACATGGCCAAGTCCAACACCAATGGGACAGGAAAGATGCCCTACTTCCTGTGGGAGGCACTGCAAGGTCACCTGGAAAAGGGTGGGGATATATATGAGATGACCATAAATAACTAGGGAATAGTGATCCAACCTACCATACTCCCTCCTTCTGTTCATTCTATGTTCTTGTATATGAATCTCACTTTTAGAACTTTATGTTACCTACTTATTAACTATCACCTGTGATTGTTTTCTTTAGACACTACCTCAAATTCATACCTCTGGAAGCCTTAGGTGAGTTAGCCTTTCCTTCCTCTTTTTTACCATAATACTTCATTTGTCTAACATAGTATTTGCCACATTACTTAAATGCTTACTGTTCAGCATTTTATATACTACCTGATTTTCTTCTCTGCTTTGAACCCCTGGAGGTGGGCATTATTATCTCTATTTTACTGGTAAAGAAATCAGGGTTCAGAAAACTTAATGTAACCTGACCAAGGTCAGTGTGCTCAGTAAGTGGAAAGGACAGTGTTCAAAGCCAAGTGCACTTGGCCTCATAAATGTGTTTTCAAATGTTACATTATAATGCTTCACCATGTATAATTACCGATTAGCATGTCTATTTAATTTTTTACTGGTATGATCAGATCAAACCAAGGACCTAGTTTCATTCATTTCTGCATTACTACCTACCAGCCAGTGCTCTCGTCCCAGATAGCTGTTGGACAGAAAATCACATAAAAAATAAACACTAAAGAGAAGTGTAATAAAGCAACAGATTACCCACTGACAAGACACTTCCACATGTGGTAGAAAAGCAAGGGAGACATATAAAGAAAACACTTGGAATTGGTTAGTGTAGAATCGAGAGAGAATCTGGAGGGGGAGGAATTGTAAACTTTTTACTAGCCAACGCCAAAGGAAATGGCCTTCTGGATTCAAATGTAGCCCTCCAGAATTTCCAACAGGCTACAGAAGGCAAGCTTGGTGTATTATAGTGCATGTTTTATCTCATTTTCTTCCTGTTGTAAAAATGACTTAGTTCTGCTTGGAGAGGGAAAGTGTTTACTTTGGCTTTCTGAATGCTGTCCTGGGGAGAACAACCATGTTTATTGGGGGAGGGGGTGGGAAACTGCAAAATTGGCTTTATTATGAAGAACATTTTGCTGTAAAGACATCATAAAGTAGCTTTCTTTTTAGAGGCCCCATTCCTACTCCTCTGACTGTAATTATTAACATAACCCTCTGGGCACTCTCTTGTCATCTCTACCTGAATGTCCTATCTTGTTTTATCTGTGATCTTTCTCCTGCTTTATTAGTTTAAAGAGCCCTTGGCTACTCTCTAATGAGAGGAAACCAGGTCACCCTCTATTGCTTGAAGGGAGAAAGAAGAAAGTTCACTGGAAGGTAAAGAGGGAATAACAACAAAAACAGAAAAACTGGCAGACCGAATCTATAGCTACCAAGAACAACCTGCCTGAGACTGAATTTTTGTTTTTGCTTCACCAAAGTCAAAGAAAAAAAAATATCATAAGGCTACAACATTTCCCTTGGGAGAATCAGCCTTATCTTGGTGTTCTCTCTCTTTCCTGTGATCTCTAAATGCTGACAAATCTGCTGAACAGCAAGCCCTGGCGTTTCGGACCCCCAAGTTCTCTTCTTGCAGCAGTTGGCCTGGGGCGAGGTTTTGCAATCAGTGTCAGCTTCAAGCCAGCAGCCTGCATCCTACTGCAAAATTGATGGGGCATGCTGATGAGAACAATGTGGCTCCCTGGGAAGATGGCTGGGAATTGGCAGGGGAGGTTTTTTGTAGGTCTGAGCACTGCAGCTGGGCCACCGATTTTTCCTTCCTCTGGTTGGACTTCAAAAGGTTGCACGCCTTGTTATCTGCTTTGTAGCCCTCACCAAAAGCTACTTTGGGAGCACTAGACACCTCTTAGAATACATTGGGGTATTCTCACAATGTCATCTCCTGTTTTGTGGGGATCACTCCTTATCCAAATTTGGAGAGTTTCTAGGCGGTAAAAAGGGGAGGGATGTGTTTGATTGGTCAGTTACCTGATCTGTCCCAAACACAAGTGCCCAGGAGTTAAGTGAATGAATGGGTTGTTGGAAATTGTAGTGAAAGCACCTGGCACAGTGCCTGCCATGTGCAGTAAACACTGAATGAGCACTTGGAGAGGAAATCAAGCGTAGACACTGAAGCCAGCTTGCCTGGATTTTAATCCTGGTCTCTTCCTTATCAGCTATACAAACACAAGCAGTTACTTACCTACTAGTGCCTCCCTTGGTTCATCTACAGCATAAGGACAATAATATGTATGCCTCCTAAGGGTGGTCTAAAAACTGCAGTAGGTAATACATGCACATTCTGCTATCTGGCTCATAGCATGTGCTAAATTGATGTCATAGGTTCGCCATCACTGTTCTAGGTCGACTTTTTCTCATTCTTCAAATAATATCTGAGATCTGGCTGAAAACAGCCACATTTTTTTTATAACCATTGCATTTCTGAAAATAACTTGAAAAGAACTAGCTTATGTAATATTTATAAATATCATAGCTTATACAATATATTGTATACTATGTACATTATATACTGTTGCATATGTGTGTTTATATTCAAATCTTAATTCACTTATATATAATGCATTTAAATTGATTTATATATAGAGATAAATTATATATAATACATTATATATAATCTTATTTTTAAGCCCATTACTGATACTACTACAAAATTTGAAATCATTGTGTTTACTGAGATGAGAATGAATATTTTTAAAATCTGGGTGTCTAGATTATGATTGCGTTTGTATTAGCTTCCCGAGAACTAATGTTTTGATTTTACTGGTTTTGAGAACATTTGTTTTATCAGTTTTTTGGGATACTATTTCATTTGAGCCAAAATAGTCTGCTTGGGAAAGTACATTCCGACCCACTGATCCAAGATGCATGGTAATAATGTTGGGGATTTTACTTTGCAGTTGGTCTGGCTCATATTGACACTCAGTGTGAGCTTCCATCTCATTTATTGGTTGATTTACTTAAATACAGTTTTTCCCGAAAAGAAACTGATGAAAAATCATGAGAGTTATTGATCTTCTTCAGTAATTGATGCAAGACAGCAGTCCAAGGGACCGTCAGATGTGTCCAGATGCAGTCATTTCCAATTAGGGACTGGCTTTGGCCAGATTATTCATCAAAAGAGGTAGCCAGATGTGGTGGAAAAACATGGGCATTTGGAATCAGATGAAACTGGGTTTGATTCTTAACTCTACTACTTGCTAACTGGTGACACCAAAGTTTTAGACTTCTGAGTGTCCTCATTCATGCTTAGACCCCCTCAGTATTATCCCTCTGAGCTTCAATATCTATTCAGGGATGTTTGTACCTCCTTGCTGATGAGTATTAAGCAGGTAGAGATGGAGAATTCAGTCCGACAACCAACTTAATCAAGGTTTTTATAGTGATTTTATATTTTTGAGTGATATGGATTCTATCCCTAATACAGTGTTAATTAGAATTGTCAGATCATAACCTAAGTATTGAGAAGGTGAAAATAGCATAGATTTTTAGGTTTACAGCAAAATTGAGGGGAAGGTACAAAGAGTTCCCATATAGTTCCATGTTTCCCCACAAGCATAGCCTTCCCCATTGTCAATAGCACCCACCAGAGTGGGACATTGTTACACTGAGGAACCTAGATGGACACAATCATAATCACCCAGAGTCCATCGTTCACATTATGGTCACTCTTGTTGTGGTACGTTCTATGCATTTGAAAAAAATGTATAAAACATTTATCCATTATTCTGGTATCATACTGAGTGTTTCCACTGCCTTAAACATCCTCTTGTTCTGCTATCTGTCCCTCCCCCTACCGAACTCTGGCAACTGCTGATCTTTGTGCTACCTTTGTAATTTTGCCTTTTCCAGAGTGTCATACAGTATATAGCCTTTTAATATTGGTTTCTTTCACATAGGAATATGCATTTACTGTTAACCCATGGCTTTTGTGCCTTGATAGCTGGTTTTCTCTTAGCACTGAATAATATTCCATTGTCTGGATGTACCACTAATATATATTAGTAGGAAACTGCCTAACTGTCTTTCAGAATGACTGTACCATATTGCACACCCGCCAATAATGTATGAGAGTTCCTGTTGCTCCCCACCCTCTGAGCATTTGGAGTTGTCAATGTTCTGTACTTTTTATATTTTAGTCTGATACTGCTGAGCAAGTTAATTCGTCTCCAGTGGTCGCAAACTCATTAGTCAACAGAGCCAAATATCAACAGGACAACGATTGAAATTTCTTTTGAGAGCCAAATTTTTTAAACTTAAACTATATAGGTAGGTACATTGTTATGAACTTAATTAGGGTACTCCTAAGGCTTAGGAAGAGCCACACTCAAGGGGCCAAAGAGCCGCATGTGGCTCGTGAGCTGCAGTTTGCCGACCACGGGTCTATACCATCTTAGTTTCTTCACTGGTAAAATAGGGTGCACTGAAACTGAGAATTTACTAAGCTACATAGGCTATTCAATATGCATTAGTTTTCTCATTTCCTTCTTAAAATAGGAATTTTCTGTTTGGATATGGAACCCTAAGTTATTGATCTAGTGATGTCACAGCTTTGTGTTTTCACATCTTTTTCTTTTGGCTCAGAATATTGTTCTTTCCTTTCTTCTCTTACCTAGTAAACCTTTATTCTTCTTTAAAAACCCATCTACATATCAGAGGTGTGAAATATTACCCATCTCCATTCATATTCATATAATGAGAAACTGACTTTTTGGGGAATATACTCTATCAGACACAATTTTAGCCATTTGCCTGGATTAATCCTTTTAATCTCCACATGAACATTTCCATGAAATTGGAGAAGAAAACTGATGACCTCAAGGTCACACCATCCATAGCTGATAGGGGAGTAGAAGGTCTGGGATTCTAACCCACATTTATGTAACCCTATTGTCCCAAGTAATTTTTTTTCTCCAATATCCCTCTACTCCCAGAGAACTTTGTGCTCATCTTTCTTCTAACACATATGCCAATGCAGTAGAATCAATTCCACCTGCTCACATTCCCTATTAAACTATAAGTACCTAATGTCAGGGGCCTTTCTTAGCCGGTTGACTGTTGCATTCCAACTCCCACAGCATCCTTTGGCAGATATTAGATATTTTGTCAGTGCTTGAGTTAATATATGCACCAAATGTTGACATCCAGTTTCCAAATAATCAATTTGTCACACAATGGAGTTATTATCAAACTGATCCATAGCAGGATGCAGCCCTTCCTGTGTCCTTCAGAGGACTCCACAGGAGAATTGCTTTAGGAGAAATATGCCATTCTGTTATGAATATCAGTTATCAAAAACCCATAAGTATAAAAATGTTTTGTTTCAAGCAATACGTTTACCTTCAGTAACTGTCTGTAAATTTTCCAGTTATCTAGTGATAGTCACAGCGCTTGACAGCTGTCAGTATTTTCAGACCACACATGCTAATGCACATTATTCATAAGTCTCCACAGCACAGTGGAGAGAGCAACAAAAATATGGTTTGTGGGATTTACATTAAAGAGCTTCAAAATTTTTTGACATAATCTGGTATTCTATTATTATGCAGAAAAATGATTAAATAGAATTAGTAAGGAGCCAGATTTTCCCATTAATGTTAGCCATTTAAAACTTTAAATAGAAGACCTCTTCAAACACAGATAGAAAAAGCAAATTTTACTGACCTCATTTGATTGATTATCTATTTTTGTAAGTCCCCGTAGTAGCAAACAATTACTCTTGTCAGTTTTTGTTACAGTTTTGGAAAGATCTAGGTCAGCCCTTTTTCTTTTTCATCATGTTTAAATGCAGACAACAAGGATATTCACAGGCTTATGCCAAAGACATCAATTGTTTTTTAATGAGGCCATAACCCGAGTAGGTCACGGAATATTATAGATGAACATATTGCTGTCACTGGGGATGGGACTCTCTTGCCTGAAGAGTATCAATGAGGAAACACAATACCAAGACACAATACATGAAACTGCCTCTATTTCAAAAGGCTGTTAATTAGTAGACACTATAGGAATAGCCCTTGGCCATGTACGCGGTACATGCAAGCTATGTCTGTGTCAATGAGAGAACTGTGCACTGCCCTTCTCAATGGAGGGCCAATTGGCAGAGACACATGCCCAGGCTTTATCTATGCAGTCAATTGGGAGAATTAAAAGGTCAGTCATTCAGTAAGAAACATTTTCCTTTTTGTGGCCCCATCTAGAAGGAGATTATCCTCATGAATGAGTGAGAAAAGAACAATCATTTGTGAGGACCTAGACCCAATCAATGGGAATTCTAAGGGGAAAGAAAAGTTGAATGAAAAGATAGGGTGTTACTATAATGACATTTAGGCTCTTCATTGTCAGATCCTTATCTATTTCTCTAAACTCATCTTCTACTGTTCACTACTACATGTTAGTGAAGAAGCAAAATTTAATTTTCCTGTTTATATCTATTCTATCTAACTGGCCGGCCATTGCACATGTGGTTCAGTCCACCTGGGACATCCTTCTTGTTGGTCATCCTGAATAATGCATGCTCATTATTCAAGTCTTGAGACCTGTGCCACCACTTCTGTGAAGGCCTTGTGACTCAGGCAGGCAGTGCTTGTCCCATCATGGACACCTGTGGCACAAATGGCTACAACTACCCATCAAATTTCCATAACAAGGTGCTATCTCTGGGAAGCAGCTTTCCAGGTGGAAATTTCATTTTCCAGATTCACTGTTGTGTAGGTAGAATCCTTTCACTAGCCTTTGCTCTGGCCTATGGATGGAAAGGGTGTATGTCACTTTCAAGTTAAGGTGTTTAAGAAGGGGTTGTGATCTGGGCTGGCTCACTTCCCACACCCTCCAGCTGGATCCGGAAACTGACAGGCCCTGGATGGCTAAGGAAGAAGATGGCTGGGTAACACATGGAAGAAAACCACCTTTCTACCACATGGGAACACCTGAAGGGAGCTACTGAAATTTGGAATTTATTAATTATACCAACTAAGATTCCCCTTAATAATGAAATATCCAAGAACTAGTTTGACTCTGTGCCATAGAACTTGCATTTAAAAACTCTAATTTGTTATATGTATAATAGTTATTTTTGCACATTATTGCTATATATTTAATATATTGAGATCAGTCTCAGTGCATTTGTCTTGGTGTCTGGTGAACCAGTATTATCATCTGAGCTCTAATTGCATTCTTCCCAGGTACATAAACTTTTGCAGATGTCTTTCATGTCAACAAAAGTAATGACGGAATAATGCCTGCTTTCTCTCTTGCCCAGGTCTATGCAACCTTATAATGCTACTAGTATTTCTGTACCCTTAGAACAATTTTCCTCTTGCTTGGAGTCTAAAATTTAATTGCTCAACTGTTAAAATTCATAGAATAAAGTCAATCATTATGAACGATACTAGCTTGGAGCTAAACCTCCTCCTTATCTTTATTTGCATGTTAGCTGGATTTCTCTGTGAGCATAAATCCCATCACTATCCATCCAAGGAAACAAGCTTGGAGAATAATTGAGAATGCATTAGGCAAGCAAAGCTTTTTGTCCTTTCAGAATACATTTCAGAGAATGCATAGCAAATATGCCATTTGAGCCACTAAATGCAGAAGTTTATACAGGTATGGACTCTTTTTATTAAATGCCAGTGAGGGTGACTCTAGTAGCTGCAGTTCTCTGAGGAAAACAATCCTATCTAATAAAGAGGGAATATGCTAATTGATCCTCACACCATCATAAAGATGGCGGCGCCAATATCCAATAAGGAGAGAATATGCTAATTGACTGCTGCCCTCAAAGATGGCAGCGCCCACAGCCAATATGCAGGGAATATGCTAATTGACTGCCATGCCCTCAAAGATGGTGGCGCCCACAGCCACAAGATGGCTGGCAAGGGAGGGCAGTTGGGGGTGACCAGGCCAGCAGGGGAGGGCAGTTGGGGGCAATCAGGCTGGCAGGGGAGTGGTTAGGGGGTGATCAGGCTGGCAGGCAGAAGTGGTTAGGGGCCATCAGGCAGGCAGGCAGGCGAGCGGTTGGGAGCCAGCAGTCCTGGATTGTGAGAGGGATCCGACTGCCGGCAGTTGGACATACATCCCCCAAGGGGTTCCAGATTGGAGAGGGTGCAGGCTGGGCTGAGGTACACCCTCTCCCCCCACCATGCACGAATTTTGTGCACTGGGCCTCTAGTATATATATATAAAACCCTAATATGCAAATAGACCAAATGGTGGAACAACTGAACAACCCATCACTATGATGTGTGCTGACCACCAGGGGCGCACGTGGAACATGGTGGGCATCGGCAGCAGGTGGCAGAGTGTGGAACATGGTGGGTGTAGGCCACGGCAGGATGGTGGAGCAGGTGAGCAGGGGTGCCAGACCAAGGTGGGGTGCCGGTCGCTGTCATTGGGGCAAGCTTCTGGTGGTAACTGAAAATTCTTTGCTCCCATGCGCCATGGTCCTGCCCGGTGCTCGCACCCACTGCCAGCTCCCAGCACCGGCCCTGATCATTCTGTGCAGTCAGCGGGTGTGAGCGGCAGCTGCTGGCCCTGATCGCCCCTCGGGGCTTCTCCATCTCCCCCTTCTCCTGAGGGGCGATCAAGGCTGGCAGCGCCTCTTGCACCCACTGCCAGTGCCAGAGCCACCACTTGTACCTGCTGCTGGTGCCGGCCCCAATCGCTCTGCGCCATCAGCTGGTGTGAGCAGGGCTGGCACCATCAGCACATGGGAGCAGCGGTGGTGGGAGCGGGGCTGCGGTGGAAGGGGCCGAGACCTGCCCCTGTGCCCACCACAGCCTCATGGCCCACAGTTCCCTTTCAAAGGTGCACAGATTCATGCACTGGGCCCCTAGTATAACCTAATTGCTCTGAGCACATCTACTTAGTGGTTTTTCTCACAATCCTGTCCCTGGTATTCCCCACTTGGTGTAGTGTCTGTTCACACATTTCTTAACCTCTTTTTTTTTTTACTTAGTTTAATCATTGAGACTTAAATATGATAATGAATGTAAAGCTTTTAGCTACAGTGACTGGTGTATATTTAGTTATCAGTAAATGTTTACTTTATCTTATAATACATTGCAAAATACAACTTGCCATCATATCTGAAATATATCAATGAGGTAGAGCAATGTGAGGAATCTTGCTATTGAACATCAAGTTTTAAATTTTCCTGAGACCTTTTTCCACAGTGCCTGAGTTTTACTTTCATGTGCTAATACCATGGATAGAAGTTTCCCCAGTGGCTTTAAGGTTAGGGAACACTTGAGCATCCACAGTACAGGAAAGCAGGAGAGATTTGCCTTTCCACAGAATAATTCAATTCATAGTTCTTATTTCAATAGTATCAGAAACAATGTTTCCATTAACCATTCATCAACTTACAAGAAAAATTATTTGAAATATTTTCTCTTTGCTCTTCTTTCCTTTACCAACCTCATATATAGCTAACTGCTTGAAAATGAAACAAAAAAGTTAGTTTCTATTATTTGTTGTGAAATGATTTACAAATTCTATCAATACTGTTTATAACATCTTAATAGTGTCTTAAAAGATAAAATGTGCTTTAGACTGTCAAAAATGGTTCCCATTAATTTAAAATAATAATACCATACAGAAAGAAAGACAGAGTGTCAGAGAGAGGGAGAGAGAAAGTGAGATGAGTAGGAGGTGGAGGAAAAGGAGGAGGAGAGGCGGGGGAAGAAATAGGAAGAGGAAAAGAAGGGAGAAGAGAAAGAAGACAATAAAAATCTCAAGTAAAATATCTTTAAACTATTTTCCCCTCACCAAAAATTTTATTTGGTAAAATTCAATCATCATCTTTCTCAGGAAACAGTAAGCTTTTATTTTTAAAATGCTGATGTAGATAGGGAAGATTCTACAGATAATTAATGAACCCGCATGCATTCAATTTCCTGTGGGATAAAAGACAATGTATATTGCATAGTGTAAAATTAAATAAAATAGAATAGATTTTGAATCACATTTAGGTTGGAATCCCAGATCCAACATAATGCAACTTGCCCCTGGAAATGTGATTTTTAACTCTATCTTTTGTACATGATAGGGGAGGGGTCAACTTTCCTATTTTAAAGACTTGTTTTAGAGAAAAATCAGACAGTCACATGAAGCACTGAAGGCCAGGCACAAAGCAGATTTCTACTATATTTTAGTTTTATGTCTGCCTGCTTTCAAGAAACTTCGATGTTCCCAGGCACAAGACAGCATGAGCATATGATATGGAGCAACACAAGCTACTCAGATGGGAGATACTCAGATAACTCAGACAAAGAACAAAGCTGGGACCAGAGGAGGTTGGGGCTTACACAGGGCATTCATAGGTGTAAGTTGAATTTCCAATATCAAATACTGACCATGAGGCTGAAAAATTAGTTTTAAGTACCAGCTATCATGCTTTGAGCATAGAGTATAGAGGAAAATTATGGAAAATGGGTCAACACCACCTATGGCTCTCAGAGAACAGCTCTGACAACTGGCGGTGAGAAGTGGACGAGGTTTTAGGGTAACCCCTTTTGGGCCCCCTTCCTGCTGCCTTCTTGCTGTGTTTTCTCCCCAATAAATTTTTTTCTTCCCCTCCCCCCCAAAAAATAAGTGCAACAGGTTTTATATGATGAAGATGGAGATGTGCTTTAACTATAAGTGACTTTAAAGCAGCAAACTAAATGTGTTGATCCTCACTGTGGTTGACAAACTGGGATTGACTCGACTTCCACTTCTTTTTTTTAAA
>NW_005871195.1:940105-957419 GCF_000147115.1 Myotis lucifugus
CTTATTGATTAAGGTATTACATATGTGTCCTTATCCCCCCATTACCCCCCACCCCCCACTCATGCCCTCACCCCCGCTGGTGTTTGTGTCCATTGGTTATGCTTATATGCATGCATACAAGTCCTTTGGTTGATCTCTCCCCCTTACCTCCACCCTCCTCTACCTTCCCTCTGAGGTTTGATGGTCTGATCGATGCTTCTCTGTCTCTGGATCTGTTTTTGTTCATCAGTTTATGTTGTTCATTATATTCCACAAATGAGTGATATCATGTGATATTTATCTTTCTCCGACTAGCTTATTTCACTTAGCATAATGCTCTCCAGTTCCATCCATGCTGTTGCAAATGGTAAGAATTCTTTCTTTTTTTACAGCAGTGTAGTATTCCACTGTGTAGATGTACCACAGTTTT
Organism: Myotis lucifugus; assembly: GCF_000147115.1. Lineage (NCBI taxonomy): Eukaryota > Metazoa > Chordata > Mammalia > Chiroptera > Vespertilionidae > Myotis > Myotis lucifugus. The sequence goes on from NW_005871195.1 coordinate 940,515, forward strand.
TTAATCCACTCATCTGCTGATGGGCACTTAGGCTGTTTCCAGATCTTCGCTATGGTAAATTGTGCTGCTATGAACATAGGGATGCATATATCCTTTCTGATTGGTGTTTCTAGTTTCTTGGGATATATTCCTAGAAGTGGGATCACTGGGTCAAATGGGAGTTTCTTCCATTTCTTATATTACCCCCATCCCTCCCTTTCTCAAAGGAGTGAAGCAGAGAGACAAGATTACAAAAATAAAGACAAATAACTCTCTCTTTTCTCTGTTTTTTGTTGTAAAAACATTTCTGTTTGATATTGATTTTTAAAAAGTGTTTATAATTGCTTTCTTCCTAATCCATAAGGGCAAAAGAGGGTTTGGTGTTTTGTGAACAGAGAATATTAACTTGTTGATATTTAACCAAAGCTTATACAAATACATTTGGATCACTAATATATTGTGCTCTTCTGAAAATCTCTTAAGATATGGAAAGTTCAAGTGCCTTTGGGTTACAAATAAAGCCATAAAATTTAAACTGAACACTTTGGGGCATTAAGACAGAAAATTACCAATTTACACTCCTCCTGAAAACAAACAAAATTAAAACTATGTTCTATCATCTCCATAAAGAAATAGAGTAAATATAGACACACAAAAAATACACTGGCATACACTTATAACACAAAAATCATAATCCATGGTGGCTTTTCTCCATAAAGGAAAATGTACATATGTTCCTTTTTCCTTTATCCATTTATTACTGGAAAAATTTACTCAAGATATTTGATACACTTTCCCAAATTTCTCATTTCTAGCAGAATCTTAATTTTTCTGTTTCTGGCTACAGACCCCTTGACATCACCTTTATGCCTTACTGCATAAACTATACCTATATTTTCCAAATAATATGACTTTCCCTTTAACATTTGACTTTGTCATTTGTCTCATTTGACATTTTCTTTGGCTTACACATTTTCTTCAACTTACACATTTTCTTCTTTTTGCCATCCATTCTGAAACTGCTCTTAAGAAGGCCATATTTATCTCACAGATGGATTATAAGTCTTGTCTTTCAGTAATTTTAATTTCTCCCTTTTACCAATCCTACTCACTGTACCAGATAATTTCCTAAGTCACCCTTTTCTTACATCACTGTTCAAAAGCCTATTCCTCCCCCATGCTTGCTCCATCTATAATCATCCAGCAATGTATTTGATAGCAATTCCTGCCTATCATTTGAGTAAAATATTTCAGTCATCCTTAATTTTTCCCCTTTCCTCAAATCCATTTGTACCAGATGGTCTATTCTGTTTACATCAATGGTACTGAGAATCCAAATTCTTGTCACTTCTCATATGCTACTTCCCTGTAGATTAAGCAGTAGCCTAGGTTTGATTTATCTCTAGCTGCATGGATAACTCCAAATTACTCCAAACTTTGTAATTTTAAGCAATATTTCATTTTTCTTCATTACGCTCTAGTTTGGGTAGGCTCAGCTAAGTGGTTTTCACTTCAGCTCTTTCACACATTCTCAGTGAAATGGCACATGAGACTGGATGTCGCAGATGGCTTACTCACTCGGCTGTTGACTAGAACTCAGCTGAGTTCTATGTATGGACTTTCTATGCAGTTTGGGTGTCTCCTGGATGGGGGCTAGATTCTAAGCTGGAGCTTCTCGCAAGTGAGCTCCAGGGTAATTAGTTGAAGATGCAGGACTTCTTATAAAGTCCATCCACTACTTCCATCTCATTTTATGACTTAGACAAGTCAATAAGTCCACCCCAGATGCTAGAAGAGGGGAGTAAGCCTCCACTTCTTAATGTTGAAGGAGTTACAAGTGCGTAATACAGGGAGGGAATAAATTGAAGATAGCACCTTGAGGACTCTTCACCGTAGTCTTTCATGAGTCTGTTTCCATCATTGTCCCACTTCACTCAATTATTGATGAATCATCAATATTGATCTTTTCTAAATACAAGACAGATTATGTCAGTCCTCTGCTCAGAACCCTGCAATGGCTCCCCATCTGACTTAGGATAAAAGCCAAAGTACGTACAATGACCTACAAAACCCTGCATAATTTGGCTCTCAACCATTTCCAATTTTGCACTGTTTTAGCCACACTGGTGTCCTTATAGATTTTTCTTAAACACTTTAGGCATTTTCTGGACCTAGGGCATTGGCACTGGCTGTTTCCACTGCCTAAAATATTCTTCACTCAGATATCTACATGGTTACATCCCTCATGTGTTTCAAGTCTTTGTTTAAATGTCACTTTCTCAATGAGGTCTCACTTCAATATCCAATTGAGAATTACAACCTCAACCCAGTTTAGGGTTCTGCAGTCTATGGTAAGTGGCTTCATTCATTTCTGTTTTGATAGGGAAACTTGATTTATTTTTTTAATGGTCTGGTGCACTCTTGCTTCTCTACAATGCCATGAAGGTGAGTTTTAGAGAATAGTTCTGATCTGGATTTCGGAGAACATTTTCTTACTTGGAGGTGGATAGAAGTAGAATGAATCATTAAGTACCTGTACATGTCTTAGACTTTTCCCTCACTGAAGCACTGTATCAACATTGCCAAATCTCAAGAGACATGGGTCTCTTAGAACAACCAATTCTACATTAGTCAAGAATTTTCTTTCCTCAATCATTTGCTCTTAATGTATCTATTGTAAGAAGTGGCTAACGTTGAAATTATAGATTGCTTTGGGTAGTATGGACATTTTACAGCTTCTATACCTGCTTCATCTCCTTCATATATGTCCATAGTCCATACTCTTACAGTAAACATAGTCATTCTCATGAGAACATCATTAAAGGCAGTGTTTTCAAAGTGTGGTCCCTGGTAGTTTCTGAAGCTCCTTTGAAATGTCTTTTGGATCAGAACCCTTTTTCAAATTAAACTAAGAACTTATTTGCCTTTTCACTCCCTTTTTTTTCTGCAAAATTGCAGCATTAACCCCATTTCTATTTGTGAATTAGGTTCTGCAGTATAGCTCAGAATACTCTACCCTGTGGTTTCCAAATCAGGTATGAAAAATAGAAAACAAAGCACAACCCAAATTTTCCACAAAAGAGTGAGCAAGAGAAGAAAAAGAGCATAATTGAAAAATTGGGTTAAAAAAAAGCATAATGGCAAAGTCAGGTAAAAAAGATCTAGTGTGAAACTCTGAGAAACAGACTACCAAAATGTTTGTTTCAGTCAAAGGAATTCCTACCCTAATTATTAACACCTAATCATGATACCTCAGTTTTTCAGTGTAGTTCCTGATTGGCCCATTGTCAATGATATATGAGTTGTTAGACTGAGAACAAAGTTAAGACAAGGTGTCAACTACCACATCTGGAATGGATTGAACCTTCCTTCCAGTCCTATTGTTAACACCCTCTTAACACTCTTCTTTTTTATACTGCCTAGGCCAGGAAGAGGTAAATTGGTGCAGAAGTAAGATAGTACAGCTGGAAGTACTTGTCGACTGTATATATAACCTTCTTCATGGGAAGAATTATTCCATGTTATAAATAGACTTGAATTCTGCTGGCCTTTCATCTGTTTAATTGACAGCTCACTGTTTTTTACACACACACACCCCCAAATAATTCAAGAAAATAATTGACTAAAATAAAATACACTGATTACGTACCTAATCTATCTACTTAGAGATTCTATATTAACCACATATACTGAGAGATCACACATAAACAAGACCTAGACTTTAATGGCTTTCCCAGAAAGAATAATGGAATTATATTGAGTAAGCCATATTTTCATTTAAAGTTCTTCTTGTAAATCAATTTTTCAAAATTGCAAGGCAGCTTCAGTGGTATAAGAGGGGGGTCTGAAATCTTAAAAGAGAGAAAAACTCTACTCCCACCATTGATGTAACCAATACCCTAGATGCCCTGATCCAGGGCTATAAAATAATGCAACATTTAGGGACTACGGAAAGAGCCTTGTTTCTAGGGGCAGCAAGTCAGCAGACACAAGTTCAAATCCACATCCTGACATTTAGCAGACAAAAGTGCCCTTGGCTTCGCAGGTGCTATTTTCTTCAATGGTAAACTAAGAAAAACTCTAAGCTCCTATGCAGATCTGATCATCCTATGGCTTTAAGTAAGTAGGTACTTTTAAGCCCAGAGTGGAAATGCCAGCTGCAGGCACTTGTCCTCTGAAGCACATCAGTGTGTGACGAGGAGTCTGTTTTGAGCGAAGTTGTCACTCTGATTTCTGACAATCTCCCAGGCCCTGTCCCCATAGTGACTCAAAGGACAGACCCACTCAACTGTGTAACACAAACCAAAGAGAGCTGACAGGCATGCAGAGGTCTCAGCCACCAACACGTGTTCTTGCAGGGCACTGTCATAAGCACTCAACCCTTGCAGCCACGAGGGCAGCAAACTAAGTCAAAGGAGGCAGATGCATCTACTTAAACAAAAATATGGCTGACTGACAGTTTTACAGGGAATCCTGAAGGGAAGAGAGCAACTCAGTGACCTAAAACAATGACCGAATGAATACCTAACGGAACGCATATTTATTGGATGTTTTGGTTTCCCTATTGGGCACTAATATTTCAAAATAAGTGGAAAATAATTGGAATTTACTCCCTTTATTATGCAATGAATTCATATTAATCAAATTAATTCTTCACAATGCATTTTGACATAACCTGACCCCATAGGAACTTTATTGTAACTTGGCCTTCCTTTCAATGTTTGCATGCAATATGTGACTGATATTTTTAATCAGAACCACATTTATTTGTGTACCCCAAATCCCCTACAGCCCTCATTAAAAATGAAGTCTTCTATCTAATAACTCCTGAGGCTGTTGAATTTCGCATACTTGACCTTACCCCTTCCTGAGTTTTATTTTACTACTTGATCAATAGAAACTGTTGCATTTGGAAATTTCTGGTCTTATTTGTCCAGTGTAAAAGCTGGCACTGAATTCTAAGCTGGAGTTGCCACATATGCCTTATGGGGAGATTCTGCATGAAGTGAAATACTCTGCTAAGATAATACTCTCCTACTCTCCGTTTATTAAATTGTCAAGTGTGGCCACAGTCTTTATTAACATTTGATGGTTTTACTTTTCCTTTATAACAGTCGGCAATAAAACTTTCTATCTTCAAAACACACATGTAAGATGATCATTATTTCTCTTCTGATGGGAAGAAATTGTTTGGCTCAGACACATCTAAAGCATTCTTTTCAGAATATAAATACAGGGCCCATAGAATATCCTTATCTCTGTGTGAAGGTGTAAATTGGCTGACTGCTTTCCTTTTAATATTCTGTATTTTCCCAACAATCGTCTCTTATAGATGGTTTACAGAGTTTTCTCTAGAGAAGCTTCCCAGACATGGACACATTTATATACACCCATCACTAAAAAGTTCCTCATGTAGCAGTGGATAGTGCTCAGATAGTTTTGATTGTTGGCATAGCTCTTCACAGGAGGCTGAGAGTAAGGGCAGTACTTGGGATTCAGAGGTAAAAGAACTGGCAGTGAAAGTAACACTGACTATGATTTTCATGATTGGGAACATTCTTACCTCTTCCTTTGCCTTCCAACTCAGAGCAGGGTAATGTCATGGCCTCCACAGGGAAGCCTGTGCCTGCCATCTCAATGGTTGGAAGGGTTAACTTGACTTTCAAGGGAAGCTACACAAGAGTACCAAGCAATCAAGAGCCTGGAGCCCAGGAATGAGAAACAATTAGAGATCACTTCATTAATGCTTAATGAGGCGGAACAGGCCGACAGCAAAGCTGATGCTGTGCTCTGTCTTGGCTAGTGATGCTCAGGGGATGCCAATGTGGTGTTATAAATGCCTCTGCTCTATAGGGTGTGGGTCAAGGAAGGCAGGAGATGAAATTACCTGGGGAATTTGGGATGACAGATTGGAGAGAAACCAGGAAGTGACTAGTGTGGATCCCCCTGCCAATCTCAGGGCAGCTTGGGGAAATGTTATATACTTTTCATATTTGGTTTCTTAAGCCTAATTCCTAATAGGCCTGGTTAAATCCCACTGAGAATTTCTGTTCCTAATAATGCATTAAGCATCTCGGTTGGAAGGTCCCATAAAGCATTCCCTCCTGTTTTTTTCTCTATCATACTGCAGTGAACAAGGATTAAAAAAACACAGCACAGGTGCAAGCTGCAGCTGTTGAGGGTAAACGCTGTTCTACTATATTAATTCATGTCCCACCAGGGGGATTGGGGAATAGTTCAGTTCCCATAACAAAATTGTCTTCATCAAAGAAGAGAGAAGTTTCTTATCCAGAGCATAACATTGTTTCAGCCAAAGGGGCTTTTACAAATGCAATTTCCTAACCTAGTCAAACAACCACAGAAATGAAGAGGGAGTTCCTTGGTTTTGGTTTAAAATTATTTACTTAAAATTACATAAACACATACAAACATCATATATATGGTATACTATACATATACGTGTATGTATAGCACACTGATATATATATATATATATATATATATATATATATATATATATATAACCTCAAGAAGCCACATTTTCATAAAAGTTTAAGTGAATAAGGTTAAATAAGTCAGACCTGTATAATCAGTGTTTTGTTGTGCTTACTTGCTGGGGGCAGGAGGGAATTGATGATAACACATATGTTTATACTAGATATTTATTTCAGTAAATTGGGCCCTGGCCTGTGTTGCTAGGTGGTTAGAGTGCCCCACCCCCACCCCATGTAAGTTCAATTCCCAGTCCAGGGCACATACTTGAGTTACAGGTTGGATCCCCTGTCCCAGTCTGGGCTCAGGTGGGAGAGAGGCAACCAATTGATGTGTCTCTCTCATATCCATGCTTCTCTCTTTCTCTCTCTCTCTCTTTCTCTCTCTCTTTCTCTCTCTCTCTCTTTCTCTCTCTCTCTCTCTCTCTCTCTCTCTCTCTCTCTCTCTCCACCCTCCCTCTCTTCTACTCTCTCTAAAATAGTGGAAAAGTATCCTTGGGTGAGGATTAACAACAACAACAAAGTAAATCGGCTATGAAGGCATCCTTCCCATAGAAATGTGGCTTCATCATTTTTATTTCCTAGTGCCTCATCTATGGTTATATACATTTATTACTTATGTTTCAAACCATGACACTTAATATACAGCTTTTTTATATTTGAATTTTTAAAAAAAATATTTATTGTTTAAAATATTTCATATGTCCCCTTTTTACTCCCATTGACTCCTTATAGCCCACCCGCCTCCACCCCAGGCCTCTACCATCCTATTGTCTGTGTCCACGGGTTATGCATATACGCATACAAATTCTTTGGTTGATCTCTTCCCAACTCTTAAATGAAGATTAACATATGCTCAGTGAGAAGAGAGAGAGAGAAAGAAGGAGAGAGAGAGAGAGAGAGAGAGAGAGAGAGAGAGAGAAGCAGGGAAGAAAGGCAGGGAGGGAGGGTGAGAGGGAAAGAAAAGGAGGAAGTCAAGAGGAACTGGAGAAGAGAGAGGTGGAAGGAAAATGGGGTGGGAGAGCCCTGTTGAACTCACTGGCTCCAGGGTGATTTTTAACTTCTAGAAGCCTCAGATTCTTTCAAATGGATAATCATTTCTGACTTGCTTATCTTTCAGAATAGTCTTAGGAATCCAATATCATGGTCAAAGATTATTGTACTCTGTAAAGAAGTATATGATCATATAATAATGCTCTTTGTAACCCACATTACCCTGTCCCTTGATAAATTCAAAGAATCTTCTTGACTCTCCTATCAGGTCTCATAAAATATTTGTTGCCTCTCTAAGATTTGTGTAATTTTTATATATTTATGGTCACTTTTAACTCTGTGTTTCAGCAAGCTTACACTACACTTTCTAATCTATTGGTGGCATTGCATCTGTGGCCATTCTCTTCTCTCTAACATGGCTCAGATTTTAGTTGAAATCCCTTCAAGTTCATGAAACACCAGTCACATGGGGAAGGTTTGCCACAGAAGTTGACATTGTGTGTATACAAACCCTGTGGCCTTCACTGTCGGGGAGAATTCCCACATTTCATATTTCTTTGTTCATCCCACTAAGTCATCTTTGATTCCTCTTCTTTCCCTTTTCTCTATTCTCACCTCGCAACCACCCATTATTGAATGTTATTTTTTTCTAGAGCCACATATCTGTCACTGATTTTTCTCATCTAAATAAGAACATGTGAGAAGATGAAGAATGTCTCGATTTTACCACCCAAAATGGCAAGTAGAAGGAAGGCCATACATTCTAGAAAGAAATAATGGCACCCCAGTTTGGATGGAAAAAGTTGATTTAAAATACTATTTTCTATAAAATTTAAGTATACATTCCCAAACCTAAAAAATCACAAATATGTATTACTTATATTCCCATATTGCCCTACTAAAGTCATGGCAGATGTTTCTAAACAAACATGACCCTCTGTCTAGAATTCAGAAATAACATTAGAATCCTTGTCAGTAGAGAGCACTCACCAATCCCAGTAGACCGGAGTTGGCACAGCAGATTGGCATACTTCTTTTTCATCCATGCCTTAGAACATTTATACAATGATAGGAAAGAGAAACATGGCATTAATTCTTTTAATAAGTAAACACTCATATGTTGGGTACTTTGATGATTGCTCAGAATACACAGATAATGGCTTTCATGGAGATGACACTCCAGTGGAAGAGACACCCAAGCCAATAAGTAAGTGAAGGGATATTCAGCAGGTTATATGATTGAAGTATGGTGGAGGCTTTGGGAGGATATACAAGGAGGGGTGCTCGGTGTACAACTGAGCGTAGAGAAAACTTCACAAAGCAGGGAGCAATTTAGAGCTGCCTTGAGAGAAATAAAGTGAATAACTTAGAGAGGCCAAGAAAGGCCTTCTATGTCTTTATGTAATAATATGAATAGCACACAACATCATATTCATATATATATATACACAAAATGCAATAATAATAATTTTAGAAATAAGTATTTAAAAAATAAAATTGTTTTTCTTTTTTAATATTTTAAATTAAATTACATGGTGATTTCTCTCTGGGACCCATTCACCCAGTTCTTATACCACTCCAATGGTATAAGAATTCTATGTTTATGTTTATTCTCATAGAGTTTTTATGAATTCATGTGCAATGTATGAGGCTTCTTTTTTGTTTGATATTTTGGTCAACTTTTTAAAGCTATATTTGGCATATAGAAAATGACAGGTTTGTCATCTATAACTTCAAAACTCCTGACATATAGATGCAACCATCCCCACAATCAAGATAGTGAGCATATGTGTCGTCTAAAGGAGCTTCCTTGCACCCCTTTGTAATCTCTCCTGCCACCCCACTTCGATCCCCAGGCGACCACTGATCTGCTCTCATTATAGATGAATGCATATATTCCAAAGTTTTACATGCATTGAACAATACAACTTATAATCTTGTTTTGTCTGGATCCTTTCACGCAGCATAATTATTCTGAGCTTCATCCACAGTGGGGCATGTTCATTCCTTTTAATTACTGAGTAGTGTTCTGCATAACAGAAACTGATTTGAGGGTTTTAAGCAATTGGATGAAATTGTCACTTTTCATGCATTAGGTTCCAAATGAGCTGAATCTAATACTTCTCTAGGCTAGTTTCCTACTACTCTGTGCTAGTATTTATAGGAATATTATAATATTTTGTTCCATAATGTATTATTTTTAAAGGCCTTTTATCTTTCCATGTGCTAGTCACTAGGCTTAGAAAAAATGCTCCTCATTTTTTCATGTAATAAGTCCCTATTTATTTTTAGGATCTTGGCATCATAGTATCTTCTAAATTGCCTCCTCTGTCTGCGATAGGGTATTAACTTTCTCTGCTGTGTTGCTTCAGGATTGTATGCCATCTCTTTTAGCATTTATCCCATTCTATGTTAATTATTTGTTCTCATATGTCTATCTCCTATTACAATATTAGTTTTTCAAGGTCCATGCCATGTCTTGGCTATTATTTATTTTTTAAAATATATTTTTATTTATTTCAGAGAGGAAGGAAGAGGGAGAAAGAGATAGAATCATCAATGATGAGAGAGAATCATTGATGGGACGCCTCCTGCACGCCCCACACTGGGGATGGAGTCTGCAACCAGGGCATGTGCCCTGACCTGGAATCAAACCATGACCTCCTGGTTCATAAGTCAATGCTCAGCCACTGAGTCATGCTGGCTGGACTGGGTTATTATTTTATATGAACATTTAGTACAGTGCCGGATCTATAATCGGTATAAACATAATGTCACTGAACTTGCATTGTGATCATAATCGGATTGAACTGAATGGAATAGAAATATTGGGATTGTCTATTTTTAATCCCTGAAATTAAATTTGGAAGCCAATAAAGATTACACACATTAGTGACTCACATCATGGTAATATCTAAACAGGTGGCTCTCTCTGGATACCATTCTCAGAATGGGAGGATGAAGGCGGAGCCTGGCCATTTACCCTTGGCAGACAAATGTCCTCTGGAATCATGACTAAACATTATTGAATTGAAGAAATTTAAGTATTTTTTCTTAACTATACATGAAAAGCTGCTTTTTTAAAGATAGCATTAGCTCATACAAGATTGTTTGAGCAAATCTTATGGAATCAATATTACAATTCTTTAAGCAAATATTTCACCACACATTTGATCAATAAAAAGAATACAGGCATAACTAATGATTCTCAGATGAAGGTGTTTCTCTACTGCGAAGGAGCATTTGATGGTCAAGGGCATTTCTTGCCTGGTGGGGTGGGTGGAGACTAGCTATTGGGTAGAGAGAAACCTTCCACAGTGCTTGAGACATTCTCTGCAAGGAAGGCATTTTTGTCCTAAAACTTATAACAGTTTCATTGTGAAACGCTAATGTTAAACAACCGGGGGTGGTAATTAGCATAAAGTGCTTACAAAAGGATCTTGGTCCTGGTTCTGTTCCATTGCCTGGTTCTGTTTCTAATGTGTATCTTCTCTGGGCCCCATGTACACATCTGACCCAGAGGCTGATGTCCTGGGCCGTTTCTTGTATCAATAGTCTTTTACTCAGAGAGTGTTTAAGCTCTCTGTATGCAAATTATGGAAGTTCTATTTTGATGAACGCATCTTGTTCACTAGTATTCCTTTTCTCAAACTATTTCTATTTTTTTGTCATTAAATAAACTTGTGAAGATGCTGGAATTACTCCAGTCTTGTTGTTCTGTGAATGTGCTGCCTAGGAATTTCTATGTATTTCTTTCTTCCAGGTCTGCAGCAATGATAAGAGATTTTGGCAAGAAAGGACTACTGAGTTTTCTCAATTTGAAGATGTATATTTAAAATGTATATGTACTTAGTATATACACACAGTTTCATATATACTGCAGCATCACACCACGTAGGGCATTTACTCTGATACATTCAGATATGTTTGAAACCCTTCTTAAGGCTACAAAACAGGGCATAGAAAAATAAACAGGAATCTATTTCACACTTACAAAAGGTGATAAGAAATATAAAGTATTATTTTCCTTTCAACACTTCAAATACATATTTTTAAATATTTCTTTCATGATTTCATATTTACCCATATGTGGTAGTATTTCTTTCCATGCCAGAAACTTTAAAAAATATTACTAAATTTATATTTGTCGTAAAACAAATTCCGTTTGAGAATTGGAGAACTGCATTGCATCTGGGCTGAGCGTTGTCTATGAGAACATTCCCTTTAACCTCAACACATGGGATGTAGTACCTTGAATGTTCATCTAGAGCAGGTATGATTCAAAACTGTGCCCTTGGTGATTGCAAGTCAAACCACTTTGTAATGATTATGGGCATGAACTTTGCAGACAGACAGATTTAGTTCTAATTTCCTGACCCAAGATTTACCAGTAGTGTCACCAAGTATCTGATATGTCCGTATGCATGTATGTATATACATGTGTATGTGTATATCCGTGTGTCTAGGGGTTCACTTAATGCCTGGTATATATTAGGTACTTTATATATTTGTTTACTATTATTATTAACTTTACTGAATATAAGGTCCAGGAATCTGAATGTTTAATAGATTTTTAAGATAATAATACACTCAAATATAAGACTGCCTTTATCTAAAACCTTTCTTAAAATTAATTCTTCTGGGGTGATAATGACTTTCATGGAGTCTGTGTTGTCATAGAACTCTCTGGAATTAACTTCTTATATTGCTGGGTTCTTCATCTGGAGGAGGAACATTTCAAGATCTTTCAGATAAGTGATTATAAAGAACTTTCTTTGCATCATGATCATCATCATCTTTGTTAATGTACTCTGAGTTGGCAACTCAGTACTTTAGAAGAACTCTCTACTGAACCTGAACTTTGATTACGGTGCTGGTAGCACCAAGGTGAGACATAGGTGAGAATAATCCTAGGGGTTGAATGATACCCAGACTATACATTTTAGTTTGGAAATACTTTAGTATAGTATTTCTCCATATTTTGTCCCCCAGAAAACATTTATCAATTTCTGGAGTTATTTTTGCTTGTCTTACTTTAGGAGAATGATGTTAATGGCATTTGGTGGGTAGAGATGCCAGGGATAGTCTTAAATATCTTTCATGAATGCTGTTAAACATCATTGGATGCTGAAAGCCCTATCACCACCTCTCACCAAGCGAATTGCCAGCCTGGAATAAGAACTCCTGCTTTAGAATTTTCTTTCAAAATTGAAATATACTAGAAGGCAGGGTATCTAATTGGGCTGATAATTCCACTTCTGACTGACAGTAGCAGGAAATGATCCTGGATCTTGTAACACAGAAGCACAGCAACCTGAAGGGATTTGGGATTGGACAATACCTTCAGTGACCCTTTATTACATTTAGTCTACATCCCAGACTTCTTAGCCTTGGGGTTCTCAATCATTACTATACACCAGAAGCACTTTGAGGGTTGTACAACACAGATTTCCGGGTCTTACCCGGGGTTTCCAATTCAGTTGGTCTGGAGTGTGGTAAGAATTTGCATTTCTTACAAGTTCTTTGGAGTTGCTCATGTGTCTGGTCTGGGACTACCCTGACCATCACTGCCTGTTACTCTCAGTTTGGTTCAGTTTGTCTTGGAACCTCATTAATGATCATCAAGCATCTATAGCAACGTCAGGTTGAATTATTCTTCGAGTCCTGTTTACGTCTTCCAATTAATTTATTTATTTGCTTATTTTTACAGTGATGCTTTAATTCTCTTCCTTCTGCTCAGAATGGCATTTACTGCTGTGGTTCACAGTCTCTTCTTTGAAGAAAATAGTGTGAAGAAGAAACAAAACACAAACCAATAAGCAACAAACTAAAACACCCTCGTCCTTGCCCTTCAATGGACTTATTAAATGTTGATATAATAACTGATAGCATTTTTGTGTTCATTTGGCTTGAGGCAAAATGACATTCCACCCCCTAAACAAAAATGAACTGCATACTGTGAATTCCAATTTGTTAATTTTATGCCTTTTGCTTCCTTTTTCTTCTTCGCTTATCATTTCCCCCTAAACCTTGGTTTATGCACCTTGTTATTTAAATTCTTTCATAACATTCTAATATGCAATTTTAAATCATTTGAAAAACAGGGAAAGATATAAATAATGAATAATACATCCTTTAGGGTCTGTTAAAATGCTACCGCACAAGAAATTCCCTGCTCTCACAATCTTAAAGTAAACTAAAAACAATAATGCTTTCTTCCGAATATTCTTAGAATATTATTTATGCCCTTTGTATGTCATAAATTTTTAAGATTTTAATGCTTTATATTATGCAATATTTCATAGTTTAGTAGAACATATGTAACACAAGCAGGGTTCAAGGCATGTAGCAATAGAATAGAAGTTGCAATTCTGGGCCATCCTTGACCAGTGTCCTTGTTCCTTAGGCAGGTGTTTCTCTAGGGCTGATTTGAACTGTATAGCTGAATGGAACTGCCAGATCATGTATGATTAATTTTATGACATAATCTAGATTGTTTTTCAAAGTGGTCGTACCACTTTACACTGTTCTTTGCACCAAATGAGAGCTATTTTTTTTAAAGCTTTAGCAATACTTTGATAGGGTCATATTTCTTAAATTTTGCCATCCATCCAGGAGGTATAAATAGCATTTCTCATGGTCATTATTTGTCTTTCTGTGATTGCAATTGGAGATTAATTGATCTTTACTCTATTTTTTTTCCTATTGTGTTCCTATAGTTGATCTTGTCTAGCAAACTTTTAAACTGGGACATATGACTTTTTTCTCATTAATGTTTTGGTTGTTTTTTTTAGGAATTCTGTATACACTCCAGAGAGAAATCTAGATTTTATCTTTCTATGCAAACATTTATTTAAAAAATCCCAGAGGTAGAAGAAATGAGTGTTAAAAGAAATAAATGTGCTGAGGAAAGGAGTTACAGAGGCAAAAGAAGGGCCCTTGGAGCTTAAGAGAAAGAGGGGTAAGGTAAACATGCCTTGGGGGATGGGGGGTGGAGAAGGGGAAGGGAAAGGCCTGGATGTGCTCCTGGGAGGAAGAACATCATATTACAGATTTCTTAATATCATTTTTTAATGAAAACAAATTCTTAATTTTAATATAGTCAGATTTGTCAATCTCTTATGCTGCACAGTTTTTATTCTGATTTTTAAAAATTTTTAAAAATATATTTTTATTGATTTCAGAGAGAAAAGGAGAGGGAGAGATAAAACATCAATAATGAGACAGAATCATTAATCAGCTGTCTCCTGCATGCCCCCTACTGGGGATCAAGCCAGCAACCTGGGCATGTGCCCTGACTTCTGGTTCATAGATCCACGCTCAACTACTGAGCCACACCAGCTGAGCAGTTTTATTCTTTTTTAGGAGAAACCTGGTTATAAAGGTAGTAGTTTATATTTTTAAGAATTTTGAAAATTTTCTTTCTCATTTTAATATTTACCCAGATGGTAGGAATCTATCTATATTTACTTTGCTAAAGAATATTACTATATCAATACCATCTATTAAATGGTTTTGTCCTTTTCTCTCTGATGTTTAATGCCATTTTGTTTCTAGATTCTCTGCTTTATCCCATTGGTCAATTCGTACACCTCATATACATACATAACCTAATTTTATCATGCACTAGAGGCCCGATGCACAAAATTCATGCATGGGTAGGGTCCCTAGGCCTGGCCGGCGATCAGGGCCAATCTGTGGGGCAACTGGTGGGGCAATCAGGGGGCCCCCACTGGCACCTGCCTTGGCTGGCCTGGCACTGCCCACTCACCACCCCCCCCACTACCCCCAAACCCCCCCTCCACGGCCACAGGTTGCCTCCCTCTGCGGTGTGACCAGCGGGGCGATCAGGGGGGCCCCTGCTTGCACCGACCTTGGCTGGCTTGATGCCTGCAGGCTGATGGCAGCTCCTGCATTGAGCATCTGCCCCCGGTGCTCAGTGTGCATTTTAGCGACTGTTCATTCCACGGGTTGTTCTGCCATTTGGTCAATTTGCATATTAGGCTTTTATTAAATAGGATCTTCCAATCTGGCAGAACATGCTTGCACCTTTTATTTGATTTCTTCTAACTTGGTACTTGCCTCTTTCACATGTATTTATGAAACAGATTGTTAAGTTTCAAAGAAAAGAAGGAATGGTGAGGTTTTCATCAGCATTAGACTGGACTTACAGAACAATTTGGAGAGAAATAGCACCTTTATGATATTAAATCTACTTGTCCATGCATGAGGCATACCCTTCCATTTATTTTGATATTCTTTTTTTATTCACCAAAGTAATATATTTTCTCCTAAAATATTGTGCATATTTTATTTCTAGGTATTTTAATTTTTGTAGCTATTGTAAATATTTTATTTTTTATTATATTCCTACTAGAAACCCGATGCACAAAATTTGTGCAAGAGTAGGCCTTCCTTCCCCTGGCTGCCGGCACTGGCTTACCTCTGGCACCCAGGACCGGGCTTCCCTTGCAGCCCCAGCTTCATCTGGAAGGTCGTCTGGAAGGACTTCTGGTCTAATTAGCATATTACACTTATATTATTATAGATTTGGCTTACTTGTAGATTATCATTTTTAGTTATAACTATAATTTATAGTTATATCATTTATAAATAGCAAGTGCTTGATTTTGCTTCTTTCTTTCTTTCATTTTGCAGTGACTAATGCTTTGAGGATGACATTAAGTGGATGCAGTGATAGTGACACACTTGTCTTACTTCTGATGCTGGTAGGGGAAAACTTCTACATTCTTTATCATTTAGATTGATGTTTCCTGTACTTGGGGTGGGAGGTTGGGTGAACTGACTATACCTTTAATAAGGATAAGGAATACACATTTTAGTCCTAGTTTGGGAAAATATTTTCTAAATTGGTTTTGAATTTCATGAAATTACTTTCTCTCCTAATGTATAAACTTGATGGATGGAAAGATACATTTCTATGTTAAACCACCCTTATGTTTTGGGCTAAATCTAGCTTGTATATGATACATTTTCTTTTATGATTATAACTAGAGGCCCGGTGCACAAAAATTTGTGCACTCTGGGGTCCCTCAGCCCATCCTGTGCCCTCTCACAGTCTGGGACCCCTTGGGAGATAACGACCTGCTGGCTTAGGCCTGCTCTTGGGTGGCAGAGGGCAGGCCCAATCCCTAGGGGCAGCCCCTGGTCGGGTTCAGAGCAGGGCCGATGGGGGAGTTGGGGCGCTGCCCCCTGTCATGCACAGAGCTGGGCGGATCGGGAGGTTGCGATGCCACCCCTAGTCACGTTCAAGGTACAGCCAATTGGGGGGTTGCACCGCCCCCTGTCACACTCAAGGCAGGGTCGATAGGGAAGTTGCGGTGCCACCCCCTGTCACACACAGAGCAGGGCCCATCAGGGGGTTGGGGCTCCGTACCCTGTCATACACAGAGCAGGGCCGATCGGGGCTTGAGGAGTCCCC
>NW_005871195.1:957519-972636 GCF_000147115.1 Myotis lucifugus
GAATTCCACAGAGCAGGTCTATCAGGGGTGGGAGCTCCCACAGTGACACACAGAGCAGGGTCGATCAGGGGTTGAGGAGCTCCCTCCTGTCATGCACAGAGCAGGGCCATCAGGGGTTCGGGAGCTCCCCCCCTGTCACGCACAGAGCAGGCCCATCAGGGGGTTGGGGAGCTCCCCCCTGTCACGCACAGAGCAGGGCAGATCAGGGGGTTGGGGTGCCACCCTCTATCACCCACAGAGCAGGGCCGATCAGGGGGTTGGGGCGCTGCCCCCTGTCATGCACAGAGCAGGGCCGATCAGGGGGTTGGGGCGTTGCCCCCTGTCATACACAGAGCAGGGTCGATCAGGGGGTTGAGGAGCTCCCCCCTGTCATGCACAGAGCAGGGCCCATCAGGGGGTTGGGGAGCTCCCCCCGTCACTCACAGAGTAGGGCTGATAGGGGAGTTGGGGCACCGCCCCCTGTCACACACAGAGCAGGGCGGATCAGGGGGTTGGGGCGCCGCCCCCTATCACCCACAGAGCAGGGCCGACCAGGGGGTTGGGGCGCCTTCCCCTGTCACGAACAGAGCAGGGTGGATAGGGAGGTTGTGGCACCTCCCCTTGTCACACACAGAGCCACAGGGTGATCAGGGGGTTTGGGCGCTGCCCCCTGTCACGCTGATCCCGGTGCTGGGAGGCCTTGCGGCTCCGCTCATCCCGGTGCCGGGAGGCATATTACCCTTTTACTATATAGAATAGAGGCCTGGTGCACAGGTGGGGGCTGGCTGGTTTGTCCTGAAGGGTGTCCTGGATCAGGGTGGGGGTCCCCACTGGAGTGCCTGGCCAGTCTGGCTGAGGGGCTGAGGGCAGTTTTCAGGCTGGCGGGTGACTGAAGCTCACAACTGCTCCTTTTTTTCTTTTCTTTTTTTTCATTCTGGGCCAGCTTTAGCTCTGAGGTTCGGCTGCTGAAAGGAGGTTTCTGGCCTTTGTTTACCTTCTGTATTTGATACAATGTTGCAGTCCGGCTGGCTGAAGCCCGGCTGACTGAAAGCCTGTTTCTAGGGTTTTGTTTAGCTTCTATATTTGCACCATAGTTGCTTAGAGTTGTAGCTGAGAGGCCGGCAAGTCAGGCGGGGAACGTTGAAGTCCGCCATCACTGAAGCAAGCAAGCCTCCCTGTTTGCTTTAAGCTGCCTGGCTGCCGGCTGCCATCTTGGCTGGCAGTTAATTTGCATATTGCCCTGATTAGCCAATGGGAAGGGTAGCAGATGTACAGCTAATTACCATGTTTCTCTTTTATTAGATAGGATAATTTTTAAATACTACAGAATTTTGTTTGATGATATTTAATTTAATTGTCTGCACCTATGTCAGTGAGGGACATTGCTTGTAATTTTCACTTTTTGTACCATTTTTTCTGTCTTTGGTAATAAGTTCACACTGGTTTCATAGAATCAACTAGCTGTGGAGAGGTTTTTAAACAAAAGTAGGTTTGTGCTCTAGTTGGTTTGGCTCAGTGGGTAAAGTGTCTGTCCATGGACTGAAGGATCCCAGGTTTGATTCTGGTCAAGGGCATGTACCTCGGTTGCGGGCTCCATCCCCAGCCCTGGTCTGGGTGCATGCGAGAGGCAACCAATTGATGTGTCTCTCTCACATCATCAATGTTTCTCTCTGTGTATCTCTCCCTCTCCCTTCTACTCTCTCTAAACATCATTGGCAAAAATATCCTCGGGTAAGAATTAGCAACAACAAAAAAAGTAGGTTTGTAATCTATTGCAAGAAGATTTGGCAGAAATAACCTGAATGCCATTAGGAACTGAGTTTTTCTTTGAGATATAAATCACCTTCTACCTTATTTTATGGTTGTTTTATATTATGAAATAACAGATTTTCAATGTGCAATTTTGAATGTATTAATCATACATTTTTAATGTATTACATTATGTTTGATCACCCTATATATCTGAAAATGAGGTATCATCAAGGAAGACTTCCCAGAGTAGGTGAGATATAACTTAAGTATTTTAATAACAGAAACCAGAACACTAGGCAGGCCAATTGGGCAGGAAGTAATAGACAAGCCATTTGGCATTTGCAAACATTTGAAGGCATATTAAAACTTTAGTATATGTAAGGAAATAGCAGAAGATATATAATACTAAAAAAGAACATTTGGTGGGGAATGGTAGCAGCAGGAGTTGCTTGGTAAACACAGACAAGCTCAGAAAACATGCTGAGGAGCCTGGTATACTAGTATACTTATGGCCACTTGAAAGTCTTTGAGGTTGGCTATAGAGGATACCAGGGCTTATGTTAAAATGAAACCGTGGAAACCCTGCTGTATATTTTTACCATTCCTCCAATAAACTGAACGCTCGCAAGATAGATTTCCCCTGGAAGGTGTTGGGGGAGAAGGGGCAGGATGTGGAGATTTTCCAAGCTTGAGACGTCATGTATGTCTGTGGATTTGGCAAGCCTTTGCAGGCATGAGAATCCATCATGGGAATTCTAATACAGATTAGAATAATGAGGGCTTGAGATACAGAATATAATGGGATTTCTGCAATAAACATGGTTAGAAAAAATAATTCTTATCATTAAAATATATAGGGGCATTTCCATAAAAAATGAGAGTTAACAATTTGGAATAATAATTTCTCTACATAAGTTTTATCAGGCAAACTATCATTAAACAGGAAGCACCTGAGAAATAGAAGGAATTAGTGGTTGGGGTATTAAGTGCGGTGCTTGGAATTTTCTCCTTAAAATGAACTTGGTGGAGGAAAATTCAGGAAGAGAGGCATTGCAAAGAGGGATTTAGCTGGATTTTGGTCTGAGTGAAAACACAGAACAGGGATTTTGGCTTGTTTTTATTTTAGCTTAAGATCTATTCAAATCCCTATAAGTTTCAGGGAATGATTAGAATCTACATAATCTTTCCAAAGGATTAGTTCTTTGAGAAATGAGTGCTTAGAAATTCTTAACAATATTACAGGCAAGAAAGTACTGAAAAATTTGACCCCAGCCCAATGTCTTTCCTACACCACCACCCTCAGTCACATTATCCTATGGCATGCACATGAGCAAATAAATGTCAGAAGCTAAAGGATTGACTTAGAAACCTAAAGAAAATCACCATATGGTCTTTTTGGAATAAGAACTCTGGGTTAAAAGTGTGGTATCAGGGGCCCAACCTCAGTGCCCTCAATTACTTGTATTACTTGTTGAATTACTTGCCCTTTCTGGGCCTCAGTTATTTCATCTATAATATAGGATGAACTGTGTATATATAGTTTCTTCAGGCTGTAAATTATGCTACCCTCAATAAAAATACATTTTCCTGTGTTGGCTATTGGTGTGTGTGTGTGTGTGTGTGTGTGTGTGTGTGATCTGAATAGCATCTATTGCCCTTTCTTCAGGTAATAGCATTTGGGTTTAGTTTGAGAATTTTGCTGATAATGTGTTCATTATTACAGAAGTATCATTAAATGCAGACACTGATGCGTCTTCCACCTGTGCTATATGTCTGGCATATGACAGGTACTTAATATCTATTCTTATATTTTGTTGAACAATGTATTTCATGTGGGGCTCCATTTCCCACTTTCAAGGAGATGCTAGTGACACAAGCCTAACTGATAAAAAAAAAACCTCATGATGATTTTCTTCTTTTCTTTATTTATTTTTTTAAAATATATTTTTATTAATTTCAGGGAGGAAGGAAGAGGAGAGAATTGGGAACATCAATGATAAGAGATAGTCATTGGTGAGCTGCCTCCTGCACACCTCCTACTGAGGATTTAGTCCACAACTTAGGTAGGTGCCCTAAAAGAGAATTGAACCATGGCCTCCTGGTTCATAGATTGGTGCTCGACCACTGAGCAACACAGCCCAGGCGGTTTTAATATTTTTAAAAAGAATAACTTTGTAACCTAAGTTGGCCAAATAACATTCAATTTCATGATTTTGTTAGCGCTATTGTGATAGAAAACTCTACCTCTATATTTTAAAGTAATCTGAAAATTCTAACTAACCCATAGGAAAGCAGAACCAATATGAGGAAAGAGAAGGAGGAAGCAAGGAAAGAAGGAAAAAAAGAATGATTGAAGGGAGAAAGGGAGGGAGAGGAGAAGGAGGAAAGAAGGAAGGGAGGGAGGGGGAGGGGGAACAGAGGGAGGGAGAAAGGAAAAAGAGGGGAGAGAGTGACAGGTGACAGAAAGAAAGAGAGAGAGAAAGGAGAGAGAGAGAGAGAGAGAGAGAGAGAGAGAGAGAGAGAGAGAGAGAGGTGGTGATTCAGAGTAATGCATGATGATATAATTTGAACACTTAGATACACTCATTGTCAAAGGAAGATATATATCCAGGATTTTTCAGTTATAAGTGGCAATTATTTTCCTATTCTGTTTAACTCTGTTTGCTGCTTTTTTTAAAAAAATTTGCTCTTTAAAGTATCTCAATTTCTTGAATGAGTCTAGACAATTTAGATAAAACTAGAATGCATATATTTGAGGCAGGGGAATAGTCCAAAGTGAAATGGATAATAACTAATCTGAAGATATTTCTCCCATCCATGTTCTAATCCTGAAACTTATTACATTTTGGAATTTGGGGGTCAAACAAAATTCATTACTTATTTGTCGTGTAGCCCAGCTCAGGGCCCAGCAGCTCATAGAAGGTGCTTAATTAATTATCTTGATGAACAAATATATAAATAGATGAATGAACTTGGCAAGGTTGAACTCTCCTGTAGGAAAATGGTTGGACGATTATAATGTTGCATTATAATCTAAATGCTAAGTTTTATGATAATTTCTTAACACAAATACACAATCAATAGAAGCTTCCCTCTCCTTATCTTAGTGATATCATTGAGTAAAAATTAACATATCCAGCTCAGGAAAGAAAGAAATAGAGAAAGAGAGCATGAATGCATGCGAGTGCATGTTGGCCAGAGAGAGGGGGAGTGAGAGAAGAAACACATAAAGGGACAAGTCCATTGCAATATAAACAGCCCAGCCTTTCTTAAAAGAGGTTTGTATGTAACCTTTATATTATTTTTAGCCATTTTCTAGAAAGGCCTTCTAAACTTTATACCCTCTTTACCCCAGTCATTGCCCACCTTTGGGTATTGGTTTCTATAGGTGGAATTCAGAGAAGAAACCACATTATCACATAGGAATAGAATTCACACCCTTCGCCATAAGGGGAATTAATATATTTTGTCTGGAAGGGTCATCTGTATGCACTACCACCACTCCCCAAGAGTGACCTGTAAGGCAGCGTTTACAGAAAATCATACAGTCCACAGACTGGCATGATCACAAGGGAGGTGCTGACACGGAAATAGTTCATGCAGTAACATATACACATGTTGCCATGTGCTTGTAGGTAGTATTGCACGTGGGGAGTTGTTTAGTGTGAAAAATCTTTGCAATGACCTAGTTTCCTCATTTTCTGCTGGAAACCCATGTGGATGACTCATCTCTCACAGATCAGTTGTAACACTGCAAAGAAGAGATGTCTTGATTGTGCTTTTAAAATAGCTAGTCTTGGAGTTGGTAATATATGGTTAAAAATAAACCTAGGATTTTAATAGAGTGAGGTTAATTTAGAAGATTTTAACAAGCAGGCTGGGATAGGCCAGAACTGGCCACATTTCTCTCTTTACAACTGACATGGAGAAGGAATAAGGCGTTTCCTTCCTGAAGTGGTGGACCAAGTTTTTATTTATTCCCTGGCCTCCTGGAGGTTTATATAGGTACTAGAGGCCCTGTGCACGAATTCATGTATAGGTGGGGTCCCTTGGCCTGGCCAGCGATTGGGGCCCATCAGGGCCATCTTACCCAGTCCCTATCAGGGTGATCAGGGCCGGCTGGCAGGGTGGGGGGAAAGACCATGGGTGGTTGGCTGTGGGAGTGCACTGACCACCAGGGGGCAGCTCCTGCATTGAGCGTCCACCCCTGATGGTCAGTGCTCATCATAATGACCAGTCCACCAGTCTGTCGTAAAGGTCGCTTAGGCTTTTATATATATAGATAGATTTATATAAATAAATGTCTTGTGGGATTTGGGAGGAGGCCAGGAAGCTCCATAGGACCCGGTTTCAGAGCTCGTGTCTTTTCCCTAGAACACCAATAAGAATCACTAAGACTCATCCCAATAGCCTTGCATTCCCACCAGTGGCTGAGCTACATTTTGGAGGGGTGTTTCTTCAGGTATGGTTCAGGGACAGCCTCCTTCACTTGGAGGGACTGTTTAAATTGTGATGCCTGGACCCCGCCCCAAGCCCATATCATTTCTGGAAGGGCACTGGAGAAACCTGCAGTGGGAAAGTTGCAATTTGAAAACCATTATCAGAAACAATAAAATACAGTATAACGCGTGGATTAAAAGCAAATATGAGAACCAAATTCCCAGCTTTGAATTCAGGTTCCACCAGATAGTTGTAAGCTGTGCAATTTTAAGCAAGTTGCTCAACTTCCTTCTGCCTCAGTTTCCTCATCTTTAAAAGAAGCACAAGTATGCACTGTATAATAATACCGCTATCACACCTCTATTGTGAAAATTTAATAAGCTAATAGTGTAAGCACTAAAAGAAGTGCTACACTCTCAATAAATGTTACTTAATATTATTTTAGAGGTCACCAAATGAGGAAATTATCTTAACATATGTTTCCTCAAATCCCCCCACTGCTTCACAGCATTTCCTGTATTCTGATTTCTACACTCCATGACTGTAAGGATTATATTGATTTTTTAACTCCTTTACAGTGCCTGGGATATTGTATTCCAATAATTTTTAAAAACTTGATTTAATTTATTGCTTCTGTTTGTTTCCTTATTAGAACCAAAAGCAAAGAAAAATGGTTAATACCTTTCTGTCTCATAGGAAACTACCCTTAGTATCTTTGGGTTGAGAGAAGTGCCATGGACTTTCTAAAGACAAACGTTTCTGGACTCTTTCAAAACTCTTCTTATAAAATATAGGCCTGTGTTCCTTTAGCTTATTGTTGCTTATCTTTTTCTTCTCCTTTTGCATAGAAGGCCCTCCACAGTCTTTCTCTGCTTGCCTCCTGGCCTCTGCTAATGTTGTTTCCTCCTTTCTCAGACTAAACTCCAGGTCTGGGCACCTGTTGTACTTGTCCCACAAACTCTTAGCCAGGAGTTACCACACCTGCTGTACTATCTACCTGAAATTTTTTTTCTAAATTGTTTGCCATGGGTCAGTGTCTCTGTTCGATGAGCATCTTGTGGTCTTCTTGAACCTTGTCTCGTTCATCCCAATACCACCAGGGCCTGGCACAGGGCATCACATTTCATATGAAGAAAGGAAGGAACCAAGAAAACTGTAGCCTAGGATTCTTCTCTCTGCATCTGTTCTCTTCTCCGGCATCTGTCTCACATAGACATCCATCTAGATTATTCTAGATTATCATTATCTCAGTAGAAGCATGGCCCTGGACCTGTTACGGCCAGGCTGGTTAGCTAGAAAGAGAGGGATTAGGTTGCAGAATGTTCCCTGGGAAGGAGCATTCCAAGAAAGCCCCTCAGAAGCTTCCTGGCTCTGCTAGCCTCTGGAGTCACTCAACCATGGTCCTGCTGCATTCTCTTAGTCACAGGCTAACATGAGGGGTCAGCTCACACTCAAGGGAAGAGGACTGACAAGAACATGCATCCACGTGGGAGACTTGATGCATCAGTGTGGGGATGGGGAGATATTTCAAGACAAGCAATATACCCCCCTTATCTTTTTCTACCCCCTCAGATAAATTATGGAGAAGTATGTTATCAAGAACACTGCAGACAATTTTAGATCTGCTACACCTGGGTTCACACCCTGAATCCACTATTGATCACACCCAATATTATCTATAAGAAGGAACTAACAACACCATACCTATATTGTAGGGTTATTGTGAGAATTATAGATAATATGGGCACAGCTTCTCCTGGAAAGTAGGCACTTGATAAATGGTAGCTATTGTTAATGTTATTTTGATAATTTGAGAAATAAATACTTATTTAGTGTGAGAAAGAGATGAAGTGCAAGATTTGTTTTTTCCTTCTAAACCAATCCCATTCTGGATGTCATTAAACCATATAAGATTATATATTTTCAACTCAGTTTCAATATATTTTATATACATGCGGCCCTTAAATCTGAAATGAAATCAATAACGTTTAAATGCTTTATTGATTTCAATTTGCCAACAACTATGTGTAGCCAGAAGCTTGCAAATATCCTTGATCCAGATGAATTGTTGATGACACTGTGTACCAAAATACTTGGCTTTTATATCATTATAATTAAATGGCTTTTTCTAACATGCTTTGCATGTTGAGGACATCCAAACCTATCAGCTTTCATAATTTTGTATGAGAAAATATTAATCCATCTTCTTCCTTTATTTTATTAGAAAATTTAGGCCAGAGAGGTGATGACCAAATCCATTCTATAAGTTCATGGCAGAGAAAGGACTGGACTTGTGCCTCCATGAGTTTGTGGCATTGTTACTAGAATACAAACTGCTATACTGGATTCCTACCAGATGTTAATAAAAGTTAAAAAAACAACAACACTGCTTTCTTTGCAAGGCATCATTCTGCGTTAGCTGTCAAGGAGTTATCTTTTGATTAGAGAAGCAAGTAAAGCCTTGGGAAAACAAAGGGCAACAGTGTATTCTGATGACATTTCCAAATAAAATCAGAATCACTGACCCCCGAAGATGATTTGTTTTGAGACTTATGGCAAAATGCATTTCCAATAATCCACTGTTCCTCATGACTTCAAGGCTGACTCAGAGGTCAATTAATGCAATCGCTTGTTCCTAAGCAGGACCCAGATACACTCAAATGCAGCAAAACCTTTCTCTTTAGATCTCATAACATAGGTAGTAAAGAAGCTGATCTTGTATCCAGAAAACACTTCCTCATCCATCTTTCCTAATTTTCTCTTTCTGAATGTAGAAAAACAGAAGTTTAGCGTCCTGAGGTAAATCATTTCTCTCTGCAACAAGCTAAATGACATATATATATATGTAATTTTTTATTGGAGGTGTGTTCCTGATGGCCTTTAGAGGTGGACTTCCACACCACAGTCTTCCACCCACACTCTATTCTCAAAATGTTCCAGCAGCTCTGTGTTAAGGGGTTCTGGATCCTTGCTAAGTGGAGTTAAATACAAGCCTAGGGTGTGCACCAAGATGTGATTTATTTCCTTAGAATGAAGCCAACATGGAGCAAAGCAGACCCAAAGGCTGCAGATGGATAGATTCTTGGCAATCTGTTTTGAGCACTTGCATTGAGCTGTCTTAAGCAAACATCTCATTTACATTTTTGTTAAATTAGTAAAAAATCTGTATCTGAGTTTGTTGTCAATTTGAACAAAGTACCTTCTATCTAAAAGAGCTGTAATGTCCTGACTTCACCTGGGCACTCTGATTCGAAGGCAGCTCAAGAAGTGATCAGTGTGTCTACTATCACCAGTTGCCTGGAGCAACACTGCTGAGCATAGTTATTGTTTATGCATGCATTTCATATTCCTTCACAAAGAGAATCTCTCTGTGTTCCTAAGTCAACATGGGTCTATGGACCCAACAATCCAGAAAATTTGTAACCTAAAAGAGGCCTCTGGTCCTGGTGTTCCCAACATCCGGGGCCCTTTCGTTTGGCTGGATTATGTCAACCAGCCTCTCTAAGTTTTTACACCCTCTATTTCAGTGGTTCTCAACCTTCCTAATGCCTCGACCCTTTAATACAGTTCCTCATGTTGTGGTGACCCCCAACTTCATTGTTACAAATTAAACATAATTAAAGCATAGTGATTAATCACAAAAACAATATGTAATTATATATGTGTTTTCCAATGATCTTCGGCGACCCCTGTGAAAGGGTCGTTCGACCCCCAAAGGGGTCTCGACCCACAGGTTGAGAACCGCTACTCTATTTTCATTTTTACTCATTTTTAATTATCTTCCTTTCTTGTTCTTTCTTGCCCCTCCCCCATTCTAATCTTTCTCAGGTCATGGGAATGTTTTAACCAAACTTCAACTAGTTCATCAATGAGATGGGCTTGGGCCTCCATTAGACACTCAAACTCAAAAAGGGGCTGGGGGGGGGGGGGTGGCATTAACCAGAATCAGTGAGAAGAAACAGCTGATGTTAAGTGCAATGAGAACCAAGATGGAGAGAGAGTTCAGTGCCTCTTTGGAATTCAATGAACGATCACCCTGTAGTTTTCTGCAGTCGCAAAAATATGAGATAATAAAGCCACCATTTGCAGCAAAGGAGGAAGAGTATTTGAAGGTGAGAAAAAACAGAACAAAATAAAACAAATTTGGGAACACTAAAATCAGAATCAGCCACATAAACTGTTGTAGTTGGTCAGCTGTGTTCACAGGCTAGAGAGATGAAAGGACTTGCTTTGTTCATAGGATTTCTAAAAATACACACAGTGACTATCTGGATTTTCCTGAAGAGCTGTGGGTTTGATTTTTAGCTCTTCTACCTACTAACTGTGTAACCTTGGAAAACATTCTAAACGTCCCTGGCCATCTGTATCTACAATATAGAAATGATTGTCATCATTGTCCCAACTTAAAGGACTATTACCAGAACTAAATGAGATTCTGACTATAAAAACATTTTTTAAATAATGAATTACCACAAAAATAATAATTATACATATCATTATACATAGTAGTATTATTACCATCATTGCTATTATTTTGTGGAACAAAAAGTAAAAACACAGCAGAGTGCAATGACTATCACACAGGTTGTTTCATAACTCACTGTATTTGCGGGCACATTCTTTTCAAAATGACAAAAAGTATACATTGCAGATCTGAATCATTTTTTCTCCCAGGAGGAAGGTACTGAGTTTATGATGATTGATTGTGACCTTGAAAATATAATTATTTCCATGGTACTGAAAATGCAATTTATTTCTTTCTGTATTTAGAACAGTTGGAGGAATTTCATGTTGACCTGCAGAGATGGTAGTAGGGCATTTTCAATTCAAAACACAAAAAAGAGCATTGTAGACCCATAAAATTCATCCTCAAATGGTATTCTGAAAATGATTTCAAATGTCATCTTTAAAATGCCCATATTTTTAATTACACAGGTTATTTATGATTGAATCTTATCAATCAACAAAGGAAGACAAAAATCACATTATAGATACCAGCTATGCCTAAGTATTTTCAGGTGGGTTTGTCATGACCCACAATAGATCTAGACTTCAGGATCCAGAAATTGAGAAAACAGATGGACATTCCCAATATTTATCCTGACTATATAGCATAAATACCTGGTTTGCAACTTCAGGGTTGAAAGCTTAGGTCCAGTATGCTTCCCCAAACTTAAAAACAAATACTTTGGGTATCAGTTTTCTTATCTATAACTCAGGAACAGTAATGACTTCTTTGCAGAGGAAGCTTTATATAGAGTAGATGTTCAATAGATATTGCTGCTATTATAAGCACATCCAAATTTGAAAGTCAAAATGGCAAATTATTTTACTATTCTTTCCCTAAAATGGAATAGCATCCTAATTTTTAACCTTATAATAAAGAATGGTATTTTTCTTTGTCTTCCTAAAGCCCTGTATAATATGAGTCTACCCCATTAGATCCTACTTCCAGTCTTTGATTATTCCTTTTATGCAGATCCCTGAACTTTCATTCACTGCATACCCTACACATTTCTGACTCAATGACCCTTTCCTTGTAATTTCTCCAAATATTTCCATCCTTGCATGCTCTTTTCCATCCTTTCTACGCATCTATATTTTACCTTCCTAAGTAGCATTGATTCAATTTTTATGACTGCATCAAAGTGTATATCTCTTTTAGGGGAAAATGATGGTAGAATGAAAAGACATGATTATGTAGAATATGGAGCAGGGGTTCGTGTGACAGGCTGAGTAATGCCTTTCTGAAGATGTTCATGTCTTAAACCATGGGAACGGAATATTTTAGATTATATGGCAAAAGGAGATGAAGGTTTCAGATGAAATTGAGGTTGGTTAGTCAGCTGTCTATCAGATAGGGAAATTATCCTGGATTATCTAGATGGGCTTAAGTAAGCACAAGGGTCCTCAAATACAGAAGAAGAAGGAAGAGTGATGCAGCATGAGGAAGACTTGACCAGCCATCGCTGCATTTGAAGGTGCCACAAACCAAGGATTACAGATGAATCTAGAAGCTGAAAAACACAAGGAAACTGATTCTCTTGCTCACTTTTGGAGAATTTTAAAAAGTCCACATCAGGGCGCCTCCTTCAGGGAGCCTGATTTTACACAAGTGAGACAAGCCTGGGCATCAGTATTTTGAAAAAATGCTCCCAGTGATGTTCTATACAGCCCGGTTTGAGAACCACTGGTCTAGCTCCGTCTCTCAGTGATCCCATGGAAGCCAGGCTGTCCATCCCCATGGGCTCTCCTCCTCTTCTTCAGAAGTGGGTCACTTGAGCTGTGTTCATGGGCTTCCCAGGGCTACTTTTTTCTGAGTAGTGCTCAGTGTTAGTCTCCATGGTAGGGCCCTAGAGCCTCCACAAAAATGATTTATTCCTGCTAACATCTTGGCTTTAGCCCAGGAAGAGCCATTTGTGACACCTGACCTCCAGAACTAATATTGTTCCATAAGGCACTAAATTTGTGGTTATTTTTTTATTGATTAAGTTATTACATATGTGTCCTTATCCTCACGTTACCCCCTATCCCCCCACTCATGCCCTCACCCCCCTGTTGTCTGTGTCCATTGGTTAGGCTTATATGCATGCATACAAGTCCTTTGGTTGATCTCTCCCCCTTACTCACACCCTCCCCTACCTTCCCTCTGAGGTTTGACGGTCTGATCGATGCTTCTCTGTTTCTGGATCTGTTTTTGCTCATCAGTTTATGTTGTTCATTATATTCCACAACTGAGTGAGATCATGTGGTATTTATCTTTCTCTGACTGGCTTATTTTACTTAGCATAATGCTCTCCAGTTCCATCCATGATGTTGCAAATGGTAAGAACTCCTTCTTTTTTACCGCAGCGTAGTATTCCATTGTGTAGATGTAGGGTTTAAATTTGTGTTTTAAGCCACCAAATATGTGGTAATTTGTTACAGAAGCAATAGGAAACCCATGTAATCAGAAAATTTCTTCTGTGAAGGAACAGATAGAAAATATGCGAGGCATAGTATGTTTTTATTGATTTCAAGAGAGGAAGGGAGAAGGAGAGAGAGAAAAAGAAACATCAATGATGAGAGATAATCACCAATTGGCTGCATCCTGCACTCTCCCTACTGGAGATTGAGCCCGCAACCTGGGCATATGCCCTGACCAGGAATCTAACCATGACCTCCTGGTTCATGGGTTAGTGTTCAACCACTGAACCACACCAGCTGGGCTCAATGTCTTTAAGCCTAAGTTTCCTTCTATGAACAATAGAGTCACTTATATTCAAGTGTGTCAGAGATGATAAGCTGTTTCCAAAAATTCATGTTTCTCTTTCTATAATGGAAATTGTGGCTGAGAAATGGCTGCCCTTCCAGAGCTACCCTTCCTGCATTCCTTGTAGCGGTACAGCCATGACTGTCCAGCCATTGGATGTGAACTGAAGTGATGGGCACCATTTCCATGCTCGTCCAATATAAACCTTCCCCCTGACTCTCCTGGAGGGTTTTCCTCCCTGGGCTGGATGTGATCTCCAATGCATATTAAAGATGGAAGCCCTCTGTTCTTACGACCTTGAATGGCTGCATGGAAGACAGCTGCTACCAATCTGAAAATATTTTGTGAGCAAGAAGTAAATTTCCAATCCTTTTGAGCCATTGTAATTTCAAGAGACTATTTGTATAACAATTAGTATGCTCTACATAATATCTTATGTTTAAAGTTATGATGATGAAGATTAAATAGCATATTATTTAAAGCACTATACATACCACATGGGATTTAGTAGGTACTCAGCAAGTAATAGTTGAATAGTGTTTATTTCTTAATTTATCCAACATTATTTTGTACTGCACAATGTATATTTAAACCAGGATGCTAGTTTTGTCTCCCTAATTTGACAAGGAACATTGTCTTTGATTTTTGAGGTAGCATAACATAGTATTAAAAGAATGTGCTTTGAAGTTGGCTAACCCAGGGTTCAGTTCCTGCATTCCCCATATCCATGACTGTTTATTCTCTAGATTTAAATTTTCTCAACCTCTGTTTCATCATGTGTAAAATCATACTCAATAAATGACAGATAGCTATTATGTTTTGTTCTCCTGTTTGCAATGATATATGGCAGGATTTTAGTATATGCCAGTAAATACTCATTGTCATTCATTCATTTATCAATTATTCAACATTCTGAAAGTTTTATGCAGTATCTGGATAAAGTTGTTTGACTTCTTTAGTTCTTTTGTGATATACTATGACATTAACACAAAAATGTGAGCTTTAAAGACAGATAAACAGGCGATCAATTTATATTCTTAGTGGTGTTTGTTTGTTTCAGAGTGTGGAGAAATAATAACTCTGTAGAGAGAGAACTTAGGTTAGAGTTTAATGCTCCTAGCATAACAACTAAATGCCCATATTTTCATGTAGTCATCCTCACATAGTTTCCTAACTTCAATTTTTATCTCTATAATGTAGAGAAAACTAAGTGAGCTTTAAAGAAAATCAAGATGGAAGCCCTCTGATGTATAAAAACTCCTAACGTAGAACCTGGTGTGGAGTAGATGCTCAATAAATGATTTTTAGTATCATTATTATTGAGCTTGAGTTACAAAGGCTTAAGAATAATAATTATTTTTAAGATTGAGGTATCATTATAAAAATCATATTGAGTTTCTGATATTTTCTAAATGCTGAGTTCAAATTGCAACCTGTTCTAAGAGTTGATGTAAGCCCATTGCAATATGCTGAACCTTGAAAAGGAGTAACAGGCTTGATTTATACACATATTGGCTGAGTCCCGAAGATGATAAATGATTTTCATTAAAACTTATTCTACACTATGTAAACCCAAGTAATATATACAGTTAACTCTTCTGATAAATTAAAAAAGTCTATGTTAAAGCTGAATACAAAACAGGTTATTTGAAAGATGAGATTGGTTAAACAACTTATTTGCATATATATATACA